>NC_048219.1:199720095-199735356 GCF_002007445.2 Ailuropoda melanoleuca
GGCGGTTACTCAGAGGGGCGCGGTGACGTGCATGCAGTTCTTCGGCACCATTTTGGATTTGGTACCATCTGGTGTGGGTTATGCAAAACCTTCCCACGCTGTGGCAGGACGTGTCAGACCAGTATGTCCTGTCACTTCAGAAGGAACTGCAGACGGGCCGCACGGCTTTAGAGAACAGGAGAGGGTGTCTGTCACTGCCCGGCAGGGACAAGGCACCTCTCCGGCATGCGCGGGCGCCCAGCTGCTGTGTGCGGGAGCACCGAGAGTGGCCAGCGCCCGGTGCCCCAGCTGCAGGCCTGGGTGAGCGCTGACCTCCCTTGGGGCCCACGGCCCCCTGTTCCTACCCCCACCCGCTTGCGCCCTTCCTGCCGGCACTCCAGGCCCCGCTGGATGGCGGTTGCTTACAGGAAGAGGCGAAACATCCTGTTTGGTTCTTTTCCTCCAGGATGCTAGGCCTGAGCCGCACCCCCACTTCTCGGAGCCCCGTTTCCTCCTCCGGAAGAAACACAGTAGAGTCTGTTGAAATTCGAGCAGCCGAGCTGAGCTTTGAGGCGAATTACAACAGGGGGTGTGCAGAGGGGGCGCTGCATCCCAGACCCCGAGGGGCCCTTAGGGCTGGGGTCCGGCTGGCTGCCCTCCATGCCTCCCTCCTTCCTCACCCAGCGCCTCCCGCTTGGGAGCCCAGCTGGGCTTTGTCCGGGGGCCACTTACTGATGGAGAAAGCACAGACGTGGCTGGTCAACTGCCTGGTGTTGGAAGGTGGTGGGTCATCAGAGGGAAACGGGCTCTGACACGGAGCAAGGAGGGCACGGCTGCTCTGGAAGATTCCGCACAGCCTCGCGGCAAGGGCTGCTGCATCAACACGCTCTCCCGCCCTGCCACGGTCTAACTGGACAGCTGAGGCGATGAGCGTTGACAGTAACAGCGTTCTAAGGGTATCATCAGATACAGCTTCCCTCCAGCAGCCCGAGGCTTTGCGGGTGTCAGCGAGTGACTTCTGTTCAGGAACTGTTTGGGGCTATTAATGGCCATGTTCCCCAGCGTGTTTATCACTGGAATCTCCTGACTCACGAGTGATGATGGACAGCCTGGGGGGCGACCAGGGGAACATGTGTTCATGGGTTGGTGTCGTAAGGGACGCTCGCCGTGTTCTCTCCACTTGCTCATTTGGCTAGCCAGACACCCGTGCTTTGTGTCAGGTCGGACCTGTCTTTCTGCCCGGTCTGTGTGGTCAGCTCTGGAAATGCCCTATGAGGAGTCTGTGCTCAGCTCCGAATGCCCCTTAGCTATCAGTCAATGTGCTTTCTCTGGGCAGTGTCCCATGACTGGTGAAGCCGTGCTTATCCCCCCTGCTTGCCAACTTGATCAGGGGGTCACAACAAAACAAAACGTCTGGAGACACGCCGCGGGCTAGATCCCATCCCCCAAGCCGGGGTTGTGTGTCACTGAGGATGGGATGCAGTGGTGACAGCGGGCACACGCAGTAGGAACGTGGGCAGTGGGGTTTGGGCTCGCCTGTCGGGACCGGTGCCGGCTGTAGTCTGGGTCCCCATTGGTGAATGTGGCCCAGGTCCTCTGGCGGCCTGGCTTCAGCTGTGTGCAGGGCCCTGCGGACCCTCCAGGGTGGTCACAGACACCACGGGGGCGCCAGAGGGACAGGACGGAATGTGGCAAAGCACTGAATCCTGGCGCTGAGAGCCTTCGAGGACTTGGGAAATACACACCTTCCAACTGTAAAAATAAGGATGTGTAGTTTCCTGAGACGTTCTGGGTCATGAACGAAGTGTTCAAGGGGATTCGGACCAGCACAAAGCTCTACACAGTGTCGCGAGGGGCAGTGTCCTGGGCTGGGGATTTATGTGCATATTGTGATCAGAGGGCGGACAGACATGTTTAAGTCTCAGGCAGAGAAGACGGGGGCACAGCCCGGCCCCCCAGACTAGTCCCCCTCGGGCTCCTCTTCCTCTGGTGGCTTGTCCCAGGCTAGCAACATCACCGCAAGCTTCTAACATGTGCAAACCTAATGATACGAGGAAAATTTTGCAGAAAACATGTAATCTGGTTATCTTAGGTTTTATTGGGGACGTGCTGAGGGATAGAAGAGCAGAACCAGGCTGGAACCTGCTGCCAGGAGAGCCCGTGAGCTTATCCGCGGCTCTGGCTCCTGGCAGTGGTGGTCCTGGAGCACCGGCACTCGCCTGGGGGGTTTCGGGTCCCGGGGCAGGACGAATCTGCAGGCCTCAGGCGGCGGTGGTGTCCTGCGTGTGGAAGGGCTCGGTGCCCAGCAGGGAAGGCTGGGTGGCCACCTCTGGGGGGCCCTGCAGAGCCTTGGTCCTCACCTCCAGCATCCGAGCCCACTCGCCGCGGAGCCTGCGATAATTTCAGCCTGTGAGTCAGCGTCTCAGGGCCGGGTGGCAGCCAGGCCTCTGTCGGCACCTGAGCACATGTTCCAAGCCAGCCTGGCCCTCCCGGGCTGCCAGAGGCTGTGACCTTGTGGGGTCCCAGAGAACCCTGCAACCTCCCGGGGCTGGCCAGTCCCAGCCGGGGGCCATGGCCCCACATGGAGGGGCTCACTCGGGTCTCTAGCCCAGAGAGGGAAAGCGCTTTGCCCAGGAAGCAGCTTCTGGAAACTTCTGAGGCCCAGAGAGACTGAGCCATGTCCTAAACTAGTTTTCGAGTGGGCCTGGTGTGTTGGGTAGGAGTATGTGCTCACCAGGACTGGACAGAGTGCCCATGATAGGCCAGGGCCCCTCACCAGTGCCCCTGTTGGGTACCCCCTCCGTCCCTGCGCTGCCCACCTGCCCAGCCCACATGCATGGAAGGTGACCACAGCACGACACACAGGGGTGGCCGGGTGAGAACAGCCTGGCCATCCATGAGCAGGTAACGGCCATCCGATGCCTTAAGGCCCTGGTGTGTGGTTGGGTTTGGGGGGTGCAGTGTGGGCTGGTGCATAGCTTCCGCAGACCTCAGAGGCTGGGGACACACTGGTGAAAGTCAGGTGCATGGACACTTGTCCCCACACCCAGGGACCTAAATGAGGGCGGTGCCTCCAGCTGCAGGCCCCCATGTGAAGGCCCCATCCCTGCCCCGTCACAGGCCACAGCTGCTGACTGCTGGGCTTGGGGCCAGACGTCAAAGAGCCCCTGGCTCCTGGGGGCCCATGGGATGGCTGAGGGGATGCTGTCAGGAGTTGCTGCTGTCCAGGGGACAGGGCACAATCTTTCTGGCTGTGGACTGTGGCCTAATAACCAGCCGTATGTCCCTTGCAGACTGTCACACTCCACAGTCTGTCTTTGAGCAGCCCAGACTAACTCGGCCATCGCTGACCACACTCTTGCTGTCTGACCTGGAGTCCATCCCTGGGGCCTGCACCCGTGGGCGGAAGACCCAGAAGCTTCTAGGGCCTGATGGCATGTGTAGGACAAGGGTGGAGACCGCAGGAGGGAGCTGAGGGCTGGCAGGAGGCCTTAGAGCAGGTCCCTTCTTCCCATGTTTGGGGTCTGTGCTGGGACCCCTGCCCTGAGAGGTTAGGAGGGGGATGTGTCGTGCAGGGGGATGGCACCGTGGCTTCCCGTACTGTGCCTAACGGGGGAGACGTCCTGGATGATGGGGGGGGGTAGCCCGCCCAGCAGCCAGACCTCTGGCAAGGTCAGCACCACGTCTGGTCCCACCGCGGCTGCCAGGCATGCTCTTTCCAACTGGGCTCCCAGGGTAGCAGCTGCCAGTGCTATCTGGGGATAAAAGCTGTGACCACTTCGGAATATCTGTCCATTTGAGCCCTTGTCTAGGTGCGAATTGTGTGCTAATCTGCCCTCTTAGCTGTCCCTGAGACCAGGCTCTCCTCAGTCTGCTCGGGGTCTCCCAGGAGACCCTCTTCAGCACCCACAGGCCCTGGCCTCCATCCCAGGGATGAAAGGGGGCTTTGGATCTGCTAATGTGTGGGGAGGACTATGATAAATTTATCCTGCACTCAGTGGGAGCAACTGTCAGAAAATCAGTCTTAGCCAGACACGGCTTCTTTGACAACTTCCTATGAGACCTTCAGGATTAGAGGGATGGAGCAATGCGGAATGGGGTGAGTGATGGGGGTGGGGTGTGGGATGGGGTGGGGGGTGGAATGGATGGATGGAGTATGGGATGGAGGGATGGAGGGAAGGAGGGTTGGGGTGTGGGATGGGGGATGGGGTGTGGGACAGAGGGATGGAGGGTAGGTGGTAGCATATGGGGGTGGAGGGATGGGTGCTCTCCTCTCACACCTGGTGACCCAGGTGGCGGTGGTAAGCCGAGTTACTGTGGGTGCTGTTTTGCACTCTCAGTCCATCCTGCTGTGAGGCTGACCCGGGGGGCAGTGCTGGTGGCTGGGAGTGGTGAGGGCAGAGGTGGCCCCAGCGTGGGGGGCTCCTGCCTGCAGCACCCCGGCCTTGGGGCTCAGTGAGCTCACCTGTCCAGGGCGCTCCTGCGTGTCCTCATGGCCTCACTCTGCAGCTGTTCTGTGTGCATCTGGATTTTCCTCTCCCAGAACGTCTTTATCACGCCAGTGTCGACGGCGACTCTTCCCGGGTGCTTCAGAATGTGGCTCTTACTCATTTTCTGGAAAAGGGAAAATTGGCAGGACTTAGTGGCCTGTGCTGTGTGGGCTGCACAGCACAGGGAACCAGTGTGTTAACAGCCGCGGGGCTGGCTCCTCCCCACACACCAGAATGTTCCCTTGCGTTTCTGGGAGCTCGCTAACCCCTCCGGGCATTTCTGCTGCCCCACATGGCATCCTTGCACTTCAAGGGTCTTCTGGACTTTTCTGTAATGGGACTTCATAGGATTCTAGAGCCAGGTGACGGCACCACAGGCCACCCTGCCCTCAGGGTGCTCAGATCCCCACTGTGGGGACCCCGCCCCGAATCTGCCAGGGGGCTTATTTGTAGGGACGCATGCCAGCAGCAGCCAGGGTCTGCCTGCATCTGGCGCTGGCCCGGCCCAAGGGTCACAGCACAGCCGATACTGCCCTAAGCATCCGACCGCGAGAACCATGGTGTCCACTGTGCCACGGGGCGCTTGGCTTCGATCGTGTGTTACGTGTGCTTGGCTCGTCAGAGATGCCTTCTCGTGACAATGGAGGAGGGTTGAAACCCAGCCATGAATGCAGAGCTTCTCACACCGAATGACGTCTCATCAGACGGCACTGTACAAACACGTGGAGGGAAGCGAGTCAGGCAAAGGAGAAGATGGAGCCCATCCAGATGGGGACGTGGGGTGATGCTCACCCCAAGGGAAGGAAGTGAGACGGGAGTCCTGCAGAGGGCTTCTGTGTGTGGGGAAGCAGGTTGGGGCGGACACGATCATGAGAGACCAGAGTGGCCCAGGGTGGGTGCCGGGGTCTTGGAGGAAGGACATCAGAGGGCTTTGAGATTGTCACAGAAACCTGCTGGACGCCTGGTAACTTACATGGTGTTTACCTGGAGAAAGGAGTCATTCAAATAGTGCGGTCTGTCCCCAAAATAGACACAGATCAATGGAACAAAACAAAGATCCCAGAATAAACCCTTCGCTAGGACAAAGCAGGGAAGAATGCGCAATGGGGAAAAGACAGTCTCATCAACAAATGGCGCTGGGAACATGGACAGCTACGTGCAGAAGAATGACACTGGGCCACCTTATCATGCCATGCACAAAAACAAACTCAGAACGCAAGACCTGAAACTGTCAAAGTCCTAGGCAAGAGCTCAGGCAGTAATCTCTCTGACCTCGGCCACAGCGACTTCCTTCCAGACATGTCTCCCGAGGCAAGGGGACAAGAGCAAGAATGAGCTTTTGGGACTGGATCAGGATAAATCCTTCTGCACAGTGAAGGCTTTCGGCAACAAAACCAAAAGGCAGCCTGTGGAGTGGGAGGAGGTGTTTGCAAACGACAGTATCGGATAAAGGGTTGGTGTCCAAAATATATAAAGAACCGATACAACTCAACACCAAAAAACAAAACAAAAACCAAGCAATCCCATTAAGACCGGGCAGAACACGTGAACAGACGTTTTTCCAAAGAAGACATCCGATGGCCAACAGACTCGTGGAAAGATGCCCAACATCACTGATCATCGGGGAAACAGATCAAAACCACGATGAGACTCGGCCGCACACCTGGGAGGACGGCGAGACGCAGAGAAGAAACAACAAACTGGCGAGGGTGTGCAGGAAGAGGAGCCCTCGTGCGCTGTCGGTGGGAATGCAACCGGTGCAGCCGCCGTGGAGAACAGTGTGGAGGGTCCTCAAACAGTTAGACATAGAGCTGCCCTAGGATCCCAAAATTCCATGACTGGGTATCCCCCACCCCCACCAAACACCCCCCCAAGGCACTGATTTGGAAAGCTGGTGCACCTCTGTGTTTACTGCAGCCGAGACGCGGAAGCGGCCCAGCGTCCACGGACTGATGGGTGGATAAGGGCGTCAGGTGCACACGACAGGGTGTTATTCAGCCATAAAAAGACTGGAATTTTGCTGTCGGCAACAACACAGGTGGCACGAGAGTGTGTCCCGCTCCGTGAATAAGTCACACAGAGAAGGACGAACACCGTCACATCTCACTTGTCTGTGGGATCTAACATGCAAAGCAAACGGATAATCGCACAAAGAGCAGAATCAGAGCCATAAAGGCAGAGGACACGCTGGTGCCCCACAGGGGAGGGGTGGGGGGTGGACAGAAGGGGTGAAGGGCGGCGGGAGGTGCCGCTTCCAGTTACGGGGAGAGTACGTCCTGGGGACGAAAGGCGCAGCACGGGGGCTGCGGTCGGTGATCCCGTGATGGCGTCGTGTGGGGACAGGTGCGGCCACACGTGTGGCGAGCACAGAGGAACGTACACACCCGTCCGGTCACTCGGCCGTACACCGAGAAGCCCCTACCCTACGTGTGCGCCAGCAGCACTCAAAAGAGAGAGAGCTTGAAGGTGACATTTTATAAACCTCACCTCCTGACGTCGTGCTTCACACGCGTCTCCCAAAGCTGGAGGCTTGGGCTTCCTCACAGGAAGCAGAGACGCTGAGCTCGGGGCAAGGACTGCCGGGCACAGCGGGGATGCGCTGGGGGTGCAGGGACATGGGCGCACACCGAGAACAGCGAGGTGGACAAGGAGCCGCCCGCCGTCAGGCACCGAGCCCGGCTCCACGGGTCCTGGCTCCGCGGTCAGACGCCTCCCCCGCCTGGCCCTTCCCGCGGGCCCTGCGGTGGCACCTTCAGGACCAGGGAACCAGGTCTCATTGCAGGGAAGATGCTAGGAACTTTCATAGCTGTTTGACAGGAATTTTGTGTGGATTCCGTAAAAAAAAAATCTGGGCTTATATTTTATGTATTTTAAATGTCATTTTCAATAGTTTATTTTTTTGTGTTTTAACAGAGTGCCCATCCACAACGGACTGGACGCGGTCGGGCCTCAGACAGTGGCTCTGAGGAACCCCCCCCAGGCACCCCATCCAGGCAACTCTGCGGGGGGCTTCTCTGTCCACCTCACGCCTCTGCTGCCCCGGCTCGGCCTGCTCTGCTGACCCCTCCTGCCCCGGCTGCCACTGCGTGCCCACTCATCGCGAGCAGCCCAGGAGCTGAGGCCACGGGCTCGAGCTGGTGGCTCCCTGCGGAAGTCGAGGTTTGGGGGAAACAGTGCCCCTGCCTGCCTGACCTATCTTAGGGACCCTGTTGTCTCCTCTCTTGCTGCAGGGATCCCTCTTGGAAGCGTCCGCAGCACCCAGGATGCCTACACCCAGGAAACATCTACAGAGTTGGGGCCACGGCAACGTGCAAACATCGGTTAAGTGAGTGGGACACGAATGAAAGGCCCACAAGGAAAGCATCATGAAGGTGTGTGGGGCTTGGGCCAGACCTCAGGGTGCACACTGGCACTCAGCCCCTCCTGCTGCCAGTGTGTGGTGGGGAGCCCTGAGGACCGTCCTGACCCCAACCCTGTGACCTTTGGGGTGAAGGCAGTGGGGGGTGCTTCCTGCCTGAGTCCAGAGGGTATGAGACTGGGAGAGAAGCTTCCCCTGGCCCAGGGCCTCTGGGCTCCATGCCTGGGTGGGCAGGGACAGGCTCGTGGGGGAGGCCCTGTGGGCACACGCAGCAGAGCCCGGGCCCAGGACATGAGCCCAGAGGTGGGTGGTGGTCAGCCTGGCAGGGCTGCCCCAACTGTGCTCTCTGGGGGTTCTTAGAAGCAAGTCAAGACCTGTGTCCCTCACACATAGTCAGGGTCAGAAGGAGACTGCAGGGTTTGGGGATTCTCAATTAAGAAGTTGAGACTTCTCTGTCCTGACAACAGAAAGTCTGGGACCCAAGAGGAGGGCCCCTGGGCTCTGGAGAGTGACTCAGTGCTGTCTCCCAGGCCTCCAAAGAGGATGGGGGCCAGGCAGGGGACAGGGGTCTCTGGAAGGGGGCAAGGTTCTGGCAGTGGCAGGGGTGCTGGGAGGAGGGGACAGGGGTTTCTGGGAGGAGAGTGGGGTGCGGGGAGGAGGGCGGGGTTTCTGGGAGGAGGAGTGCAGGGGTGCTAGGAGGAGGGGGTGGGGGATTCTGGGAGCAGGCATAAGCTTTGAGAGGAGGGCAGGGTCCCTGGAGAAGGGCAGGGGTCCCCAGGAGGCCAGCTTCTGGGTCTGTGTCTCCTATTTCCCGCTTGGCCCTTGGAGTGCTCCAGTCTTAGGGAAAGGTGGTGGTGGAGCTGTGGCCCGTGGAGCTGTGGCCAAGGGGATGTGGCCGTGGAGCTGTGACCGCGGAGCTGCGACCGTGGAGCTGTGGCCGTGGGGATGTGGCTGTGGAGCTGTGGCCTGTCTGTGCTGAGCTGATGTGTGGCCGACAAGCCCACCACCACTGGTTGCCCATCACCAGCGCTGCCCCTGGGGTCACACTTTGCTTCCTGATGGCAGCTACCCCTTGGTCTGAAATACTCCTGGCTGTGGGGCAGAATGTGCCAGAACACCCTCACTAAAAAGTTCAGTTCTACTATTTGAGAGGGAAGGGTCAGGCCGCTGCCTAGCGTGTCCCTTGCGAGCGATTCCCTTGGACTCCTGCTCTCAGGTCCCCCATGAGGGCACATGGAGCCAGGGTCTTGCAGGGGTGCCTGCCGTGGCCTGTCCCATGTCTCTGTGGGCGGCCGGCCCTGTGCTCCAGCACCAGGTTCTTGGAGGAGCCTGCGGCCTCCTTGGTCCTGCACCATCCTGGGAGCGTCTGGCTGTCGGGGCCCAGGGAGCGACACAAGGCCCTGTGTCCCGGCCCGCATCTCAGGCCCTCCTGTGTTGCTGGCTTTCATCCCGATGGGGAGGCACACCGGCACTCTCCCAGTTGGGGAACAGCAGCGTTCGAGGCACAGGGCTTGTCCCCTGCACGCCAGCCGGCTGCGGTGGGCATGTGCAATCTCAAGGTGGTGCTGGGTGCTGCGACCGTCTGGCTGTGCCCGTGCGTACAAGGACCGTGGGGCTGAGCCGACGTCAGGAGAGCGTTCTGAGTGCCTTAATGTGTTGCTGGAAGCCTCCCTGTAGATCCAGGAAATCCGCTGTGGACACCCTCTCTTACATTCCAGAAACTTCTGGATGCGGCAGTTTACCGCAAGGGGCTGCAATCAGCCACGTCCGCCAGCACGGAGTCAGTGCGCCGGTGGGTTGAAGGAGCGAGCGTGTCGCCGGCTGAGAGGTGGACACACAGCCTGAGCGTGCACCCGCCCCCAGTGGTCCCCAGGGAGCTTGGGCACACCTCGGGTGTCCAGGCAGAAGCCCCCGGAGAAACCAGGGGCTGGTGTGATTCATGCACGACAAGTAAAAGCTTGAGGCTGACACCTGCCTGCTCTCCTCTGCCTGGCTGCCCCAGAGGCTCAGCCCTGCAGACCCTCCTGGCATCGAGACAACCAGCAAACAGACAAAGGGAAAACCAGAAAGCCTGCGAGGACACAGACCCCCAAAGGCAGACGTGGGAGGCTCTTAATGCTGTGTGTGCACCCAGGGCATCGCCGCCAGAAATTCGCCTGGAAAAACTCCAGTTCTCGCGTGTGCCCCATCTCCCCCTGTTGTGCTCGTCTACGGGGGACCCCCAAACTCCAAGCCTGTGTCCCGCAAGTTTCGTGTCCTCTGGCGAGTCGGAGCTTACCTCTCAGCTGTTTCTCAGCTGAACCTGTGGATGTCCTGAGGATGTCTTCCCCGGGGTGGGCGTCCTCTGCGTGTCCCTCCAGAGCTCGCTCACCCTTTATGGGCTTCCTGACATGCCCTCGGCGTTGGCTCACTTGCTGGGAAGGACGAGCTGCCTCCTGTCTGGCTGCAGACCCTGGAGACGTAATCTGGCTCCTGGCACCCAGTTATTGGCGGACATGCCTCCCTCGGTCGTCTGTCCAGGAATGTGCTCTGCTGAGCTCGCTCCCTGCTGGAGGGCGTTACTGGGGGCCAACAGCTTTTTCTCCTGAGATGCTGCTGCCAGGGAGCCCGGCGGGTGGACCGGGAGCCGAAGGGCGAGCAGAGGGTGGCAGCTGAGCGTGCGGCTAGCTGAACGTCACGCTGGGTCGCAGGCCTGTGTCTTGGGAATAGTGGCCTTTGCACCGAATACGCCGCCCGGTCACGCCAAAACCACCAGCAAGACGCACCCCGTACGGCACCAGTGATGTTTCGGGGTCGCTCAGGCCCGACCGCCAGCCACACCAAAGTGCTGTCTCCTACTCAAGGCCAACAGCGTGCGAGACACCTTTATTTTAGTACGTCTGAGGCAGGACCTCTGGAGCAGGGGTCCCCACCGCGGGCGCGATCCTGCTTCCACCACAGCAACAAGGTCACCAGGAGTGCGTTCCTTTCCTCAGCAGGTTGTGAGCTGCTTGTGTGGAGCGAATTATTTGTCTAATCGGACAACCGGACCCGCGGGAGGCACTGGGAGCCCGCATCCTGCCCCAGGCAGAGACTTCGGCTTCCCTGGCTTCTTCTCTGACCTCCCAAGTCTGGTGTACGACGCAGGGCGACCCAGAAGTCGAATCTGTGACAGTCCGAATAGACTTTTCCCACAAAAAACCCAAATCAGATGAGGTGGTCAAGTTAAAACAAGACGTGGGTTTTCCGCTGTGGGGAGGCAGCGAGCAGCGACGGTCGGCCAGTGATGAATTTGGAAAAACTCACAAAACAAATACCAGGGAAATGACCAGTGTCCACAACATGCAAAGAGCTTTTACAGGAGAGTAAGGTAGAGTCCACTTGCAAATGGAGAAGGGAAGGGACAGGGGGTCACAGGACAGCAAGGTGATGGCCGAGGGGCTGGGAGGCGGGGGGTGCTTGACACGCGATCGAGGCTCCTGGCAGCCGTGAGGAGCTGGCCGGCGTGTGCCACCATCCTGGTTAAGCTGGGACACCCTTGGACTAATGATGAGACGGTTTGTTAAGAGAGATGCCCTCTCCCCAAACGTTCTCACAGGCGTCTGTGGGTCTGGGTGGTGAAGGCTCCCACACAGCGGCCCGTGGAGCGGCGGGCTCTGTGGCTGCCAGGTGGTACTGTGCAAGGACCCGGCGTGTCCTCCCACCGCTGGAATTCCACCTCTGCCAACAGATGGTGGTAGAGGACCAGGAAACAGGGCCAGGGGCACCCCGCCCTCCCTCAAAACAGAACCTGGCCACCTCATCTGATATGCCTGCTCCCGTCACCCCCGCGTGGACAGAGGGTCCCGGGACCCGTGCCAGCCACCAGGCTTTGGGGAGGCCCGCGTGGCCCCCGCGGCGGTGGCCTGGGCCCCCCTCTTCCCCGAGGTTCAGTGACCCTCCTCCACGCCCCACGAAGTTCTTCAGGCGAGGCTTCGTCGGGCCCCTGGTGAGTGCAGGCCGGCCGGTGTCAGAGGCCCGGGTCAGAGGGTCAGCGCCCAGGGGCCACTGGCCTGGTTGCAGCGCTGAACAGGAGCTGAGTGCCGGCGGTCCCCGGCCCAAGAGAAACGAGGGGGTGTGCACGTGTGGGCATGGGCACGTGTGTGTGTGTGTTTGGCTGTAACTCAAAGTGGGGCGGGAGCCTCGCTCTCGAATGTCCAGGGTCGCGTGTCTGGTGAGGGATCTTCCTTATTTTTCACGTGGCGTTAGAGCAGGGCCCGTATTCTCCGCACCCCGTGTTGGCATCAAGAGGCTCCCTCCTAATGCGGCCCAGCTCCTCGCCCGGTGTGGCTGGTCCCGCGGACTTGCCCGTGGCAGCCCTGACCCCGGCCGCCAGGTGCCTTGTTCCGAAAGCCCAGGCTTCCTAACATCTTTGCTGAGACGCCCCGGTTTGCTTGACGTAATTTTTTATTTAAATCTAATCATTTCCCCCCAGACGTATTTGAAAAGCTGTGCTCCTCCCCCCAGATTGTCAGGAGTACACGGGGATGGCGCCAGTGCCACCATCTTGCCGGCAGGGTTGGGTCTCGGGGGCTGCCCGGGGCGCCTGGTGTTCAGACCGCTGTTTCCCTCCCTCCGCAGCATTGCTGCCACCACAGGGCTGTTGGGCCACACCCCGAAACCTCCGGGCGTGGGGGCAGCGGTCAGGCTCTCCCCACGCCCCGATCGTCCTGCCTCCTACAGCCTGCGGCTGACTTCTCCCCAGAGGTGTACCGGGAGGGAGCTTTGGGGACGAGGGGAGTAAGGACTGTGGGTTTTGCATCCACATTGTGGGAAGGACAAGTACCCGCAGCCGGGGCTCCTGGGACACGTTCTCTGCCTCAGAGGAGACCAGCCCTGCTGACGCCTGAGCTCGGGACTCTGAGGTCCTGACCCGGAGAGAACAGACGCTGGCGTTTTAAGCCGCTCGTTTGTGGTCACGGCTGTCACGGCAGCTGCAGGAAACCCGCACGGCCCGGGGGGTGCTTCTCACCGTCCCTGGGTCTGGAGGACATGAGCAAGCTTCCAGCCTGTTGGCGGGATGATCCCGCCCGGTGATGACCCCCCGTCCGCACTGGGGGCACCCTCCTGCCGAGGGAAGCCGCTCCTGCTGTCTTCCAGCATAAATGAACAAAACGCATCCCAGGTGCCATGACACTGAGGCAGGTGGGGGGGGCACCTGGGGGCCCTGGGGGCCAGCACCTGGACGCTGTGGGGCTGCCTGCACAGGCAGAGGGCAGGGCAGGAGCTGGAGCGGGAGAGAGGGGCTGGGCTGGGGTCCAGATTCAGGGTCAGCTCCTGGGGCCTGGTGAAGGCCGGTGCCCCCCACAGAGGAAAGGCCAGCAGGGGGGCCCTGAGGGCGGAGAGCAGGGCACAGATGGACTCCCCGGGGACAGTGGCCTACCCTGAAGCTTGGGCTGTGCCCGGGGCTCCCAAGGAGGTGGCAGATCTGGGACCTGGGATGGCAGCTGGAAAGAGGGGGCGAGTAGCACAGGCGTGGCCCGGCCCAGGGCTGTCGAGGCATGCAGGGCGCTCCGGGCAGCCTCTCCAGACCCCTCGAAGGCCTGCTGTGTGCGCTCATCACAGAGGGAAATTCTGGGCAAAGCCCCTGCTGATTCCGGCTGTGAATGCTGGGCCTCCCGTTCCTCCACGGATCCGCCGGCTCTCTGCGCTGCGGTGGAGAGCCCAATACAAGCACCATGCTGTTGACTCTGACCTGTCCCTCCCCGTCCTCTCTGCTGGGCTCCAACCACACAGGCCACACCCTACGCTCTTCCACGCGGCCCCCCTTCTCCTGGGCCGGCTGGATTCCGGTGCCTCGTTCTGCAGTTCGCGGCCTCCTGCCTCCGTCCCCAGCGATCCACCCTGTGCCCGTCTGACGCTGTGTTTCTGGGTTCTGAGGTTCCTACTGGATCCCTGACTATCGTTTTCATTGTGGTTGAAGTTTCCCTTCTTTTCATTCAAAGCAAGCATAATTCTAACCGCCTTTTAGAACCCGAGTCTGCTGTTGGACACCGGGGCCATGGGGCAGGCTGGGCTCGCTGCCTCCGTGAGGACGACGGGTCACGGCTCCCCATTCCTGAGCGCGCGTCAGCGTGGATTGCGTCCTGGACTTTGGATGGTGTGTTGTGCAGACCCGGCACCATGTCGCCTCCCCTGGGAGTGTCGGGTTTCTGTTGAATTAGGTTGATCAGGTGAACTCCAAGCTCTGTGTCCCGGACTCCGAGACCAGTCCCTGAGGGCTGCTGGGAGGCCCACGTGTGTGTTTGCGTCAGCAGCCGACCTGAGGCGCCCTCTCTGGCCCCCTTTCTGGGACCCCCCACCACGGTGGCCGCTCAGCCATGCCTGGTTCTTTGCACCGGCTGGATGTGGGTTTCCTAACGAAGGTTTTGTCTGCCTATGTGGGGCCAGCTGCTCTCGGGCAAAATGTCCCCCAAAAGAGAAATGTGTCCAGCACTTGCCTTCCTCCAGGGACCTCGGCCTTGACAGTTCCTGTCTGCTTGGTTGTTTTCCAGCGCTTTCTGGCAGTTACTTTAAATCTGCCCAGGGGATGTAGGAGGCCGCTGGTGCGATGGGAGCGGGCTAAGCTGTGACAGGCAGTGGACGCTTGGCCCCGCTCTCCCTGGGTGACGGTGAGTGTGGCCGGCCCCGGGGGGGCAGCGTCCCTGTACTCTGGGTTCTTGTTGGGACATATGACTGGAACTCCTGGCCAGTGCTGACTGGGGACTGGAGCTCCTGAAACTGGTAGCTGGGCTAATGGTTCCTGGCCTCAGTTTCCCCATCTGTGACCGTACAGCACACAGAAGAGGGCTTTGCCTGCAGGGATGATGGATTTTATAGATTCAGTTATGATCCTTCACTGGAAGTGTTCTGGGGTTAGGAGGCCCCTGAATTTCTGTCCAACCCTACATTTCTCGAATGTGTTTGATAATAGGACCCACATCTATTTTTGGGGACGGCCTATCAACATCCTGGGGCACATGCTTTGACACTTTGGTAAATAATCTGAATATTAACATCATTCTAGGTCACCTGAATTTCATCCCCGGACCAAATGGGACCGCCGTCTGCTCGAAAGTGCTGACTTCTTCTGCCTTTATTTTCCTTGGACCCTGATTTTTTTCATATATTACCATATCAATATATTAATTTTTCTTTTTGATTCAGTTTCAATAAGCCCCCCTCAAATGCAATTAGCTGCTGTGAGTGCATAAATCAAGTACTTTCTAAGGGGAGAAGTGGAAATACTGCTTATCCCTCCACAAAGCTAGGTGACATCAGTTCTCAAGGCGGGCTCACCCTCAGAACGCCCGTCCCCACGCTGTCACGCGCTCCAGGCGCGGCTGCTGAGGCTGCCCTCCCTGCCTGCCACACATGACCGTCGGCGAGGGGAGCATTTCTTTTTTTTTTTTTTTTTTTTTTTTTTTTTTTTTAAAA
>NC_048219.1:199735500-199736202 GCF_002007445.2 Ailuropoda melanoleuca
GAGCCTGATGTGGGGCTCGATCCCATAACGCCGGGATCACGCCCTGAGCCGAAGGCAGATGCTTAACCGCTGTGCCACCCAGGCGCCCCGAGGGGAGCATTTCTTGAAGGACGAACCACACAGACTCAGAGGCGCTGGTTACAACAGGTGCACAACACTGATCGAAGACCCAGGTTGGAAAACCAGCCAAGGCGAAGACAGAGAACCCGAGGGGCAAGCGAGGGTCGGGAGACGACATCTGCAGCAGGTTGGGCTGCAAAGGTGCCCCGCGCAGAACGCGGGCAGAACTTGTACAAATCAAGCAGAAGAGGCAGACGACGGGCTTGAGGAACCAGCGCAAGGTCGTCCCAGGCGTGTCACAAACAGGAAGAGCAACGAGCACAGAACGAAGGGCCTGCCGCATGTGCAGCGAGACCCCTGATGCCGTGATGGCCTGTGGCCCACAGGGAGCAGCCCGGAACATCGAGGGTTGGCGGGGACGGGCTGGTGTGGGGACTGGCGCTCAGAACACGGCGCAGTGTACGACACACTAAAGTCATGCGTGTGCGCAGCCTGCTCGGAACACGGCCCAGTGTACGACATACTAAAGTCATGCGTGTGCTCAGCCTGCTCGGAACACGGCCCAGTGTATGACATACTAAAGTCGTGCGTGTGTGCAGCCTGCTCGGAACATGGTGTGGTGTACGACACACTAAAGTCATG
>NC_048219.1:199736302-199739837 GCF_002007445.2 Ailuropoda melanoleuca
GAACATGGCGCGGTGTACGACATACTAAAGTCATGCGTGTGCGCAGCCTGCTCGGAACATGGTGTGGTGTACGACATACTAAAGTCATGCGTGCGCTCAGCCTGCTCGGAACACGGCCCAGTGTACGACATACTAAAGTCGTGCGTGTGTGCAGCCTGCTCGGATCACGGTGTGGTGTACGACACACTAAAGTCATGTGTGTGCGCAGCCTGCTTGGAACATGGCGCGGTGTACGTNGCGTGTGTGCAGCCTGCTCGGAACATGGTGTGGTGTACGACACACAAGTCATGCGTGTGCGCAGCCTGCTCGGAACATGGTGTGGTGTATGACACACTAAAGTCATGCGTGTGCGCAGCCTGCTTGGAACACGGCCCAGTGTACGACATACTAAAGTCGTGCGTGTGTGCAGCCTGCTTGGAACATGGCCCGGTGTACAACATACTAAAGTCATGCGTGTGTGCAGCCTGCTTGGAACATGGCCCTGTACGACATACTAAAGTCATGTGTGTGTGCAGCCTGCTTGGAACACGGCCCGGTGTACGACATACTAAAGTCATATGTGTGCGCAGCCTGCCCAGCAAGCCCCCTCCTCAGCAGGCGCACAGCCGCCCAGAGCCCAGATTTCCCCGCCGGTGGACCAGTCAACAGTGTGTGGTACTCAGACAACGGATTGTTACCCAGTCATGAAAATTAGCACCCACCACCCACGGAGCCATGCGTTTGAATCTGACAAAGCAGAGCTGTGGGAAGCCAGGCTTGGAGGCACAGAGGCTCTGAGTGCGCGGAGTCGAACGGCAGGCGGGCAAGCCCATGGGGGTGGGCGAGGGGGTCTTCACTACTAGTGGTGTACAAAGAAACAGCACATGCCTGGGCTTCGCGCCTGGGCTTCTCTGAGATCCCATGTGTCTTCCGAAGACAGTGTTAAGAGCCTGAGAAGACAACCCACAGACGAGGGGAACACATTTGCAAATCATGGATCTGATGAAGGACTGGGATCTCGAATACATAAAGAGGTCCCGAAACGGAGTTAAAAGGCAGCGGGGTCTGACAGCCACTTCACCAAAGGAGGGACACGGATTCAACAGCACACAGAAAGATGCTTACCTGCCCCGTGAGTTAGGGGCGTGCACGATAAACCCATGACACGTCTCTTCCAGCGGCTGGAGTGGAAAGCATGGGTCACGCCCAGCACTGGTGGGGACGTGGGGGAAAGGAACGTAAAACTGTACAACTTTGGGAGACAGCTTGGCAGCTTGTTTCAAAGGAGGACATGCACCTGCCCTGTGCCGAACCCGCTCGTGCAAAGACCTGCGGGGGATGACACAGCGGGTCCATTTGTAACCTGAACCACGCTGGGGAACCACACAGCCCGTCCTTCCTCCTCTTCCCTGGGGGGGGCGCCAGCGCTGCCAGCAGCCCCTAGACACCTGCGGGGGGAGGGGAGGGTTGCCGGGTAGGCACTCTACACCAGTTGCTTTGGAAAGCTGAAGATTTCCAGAGAGACACACAAAAAAGTGCTCAAACTCTGTGGGACAAATGCAGGTAGAAATAACCACAACGACAAAATAAAAATCTTTGTGATGAGAAACAAGGAGGGAGGCCCTCCTGCGCGTATTGCATGCCCCCAAGCACACTGCCCACCTCGGTCACCTTGCCTCATCGCACTGAGGTCCCCCCTGTGCAGACTCGAGGGACCGCAGAGCTGTGGCTGGGACAGTCTGCGCCTCACCTCCTGGGTCTGGGGGCCTGGCTTCCTGGGCTCCCTCCTCCAGCCCAGGGTGCACAGTGCTTCTGAATCTCGTCAGATTGGATTGGAAAGAGGAGCCTGGATGTGCTGACGATTCCCCACATGCTGACGAGCTCTTAGAAATGTCCCAACTTCCAGTGAATCATTTATAATCACGTGATTGGCCACCTCTCAAAACCGCATGCTCTCTGGCCCTGAAATGGGGCTTTGCGATTCACTGTCTCATGGACCCCCACTCTCTCTCTATCCCATTTCTCAGCTTGGAGAGGACAGTCTGAAACAGAGGAGGCCATCGGAGTGTCTCCTGGAGATAAGAAGGGAGTTGTTCTAGTGAAGGTGGACCGTGCTTACGGGAGCCTGATCAATAACCGGGCACAGGGAGGTAAGGTTGCAAGAAGGAGCGAAGACGTCACAGTGCGAAGCCCCGCCCTCATTTCACCCCTGGAGCCGGGCCCCACATGCCCAGTGCGCGTGGCCCAGTGTATGCTGCGGGCATGTGTGGGGTTGTGTGAGAGCGTCGAGGACTGCAGGGCCGGGTGGGGCTGGTGGGGGCAACACGAGGCAGGCCTTCCGGGTGGTGGTGCGCCGGGCTCCAGCGTGGTACTGGCCCTGGCGGGCGAGGGGGTGCACCCTGGATGGAAGGAGCCTCCCCTGGGGTGGGGTGGGCGTTCAGCGAAGGGGAGATGAACTGGGAGCCCTGGGAGCCTTGTCACTGGGCGGTGGGCTGGGGCCCGTGTCAGGGCGGGCTTGGGTCCCGAGGCGCAGCACGGAGGCAGTGCAGACCTCACGGCGGAAGACACACGCCACAGAAGTGCTTGCTTGTGGGGACAGGCCAGCCGCGCCCCTCCCCCAGCTCATCCGGTCTGAGAGCAGAGATCACAGAGCCACCGTGGGAGGGGTGACTGCTGAGCTGTGAGCAGGCAGGGGACTGAAAGACGCGGTGGGGTGTGCAAGACGGTGGGCTGGTTGAGCAGACGCCCCACATGGCCATTCCTCTTTGGGATGAGCAGTGGTAGGCAGGAGCTCGGTTTGGTTTCCTGCTCTCTTTCTTTGTTGTGGTTGTTTGAACAGTGTCCCAAAGTCTATGTCCACCTGGAAGCTCAGAATGTGGCCTTATTTGGAAAAAGGGTCTTTGCAGGTGTCATTAGTTAATTCAAGGGTGGACCCCAAATCCAAGGACTGGTGTCCTCCCAAGAAGAGCATCCCCGGGATGCTGGGGAGCAGCCGTGAGCGGACGGTGTCTCACTTGCTGGCGACGCCCCAGTTAGAGAGAGGGACTGTCCCAGAACCTCCGGGGGCGTGGCTTTGGTCGATGACACCTGCCCTCGCAGCTGTGAGAGGACACGTCTCTGCGGTCGTAACCACCAAGCCGCTAATCAGCGTTCACTCCACGGCCGTGCGGGGTCAACTGTCCTTTGATGGCTCACACAGATTCTGCCTCTGGGGCCATGTGTCCCCGGATTGGGCCGTGGGGGCCAGGGCTGTTGTGAGGCAGGTTGGATGTGCTGGGCGGTGGCAGGACCTTCATTTGGGTGGGGAGGCCTGTGCTTCCTGGTCACAGCCTGGAGAGGGGCGTGCAGACCCAGCCTGGAGGACACTGTTGGAGGTAGAGGGATGGGTGAGGGTGGGGGTGGGAAGGGGGTGGTGGTGGGAGGAGGTGGTAGGGAGTGGGAGGTGGGGAGTGGGGGTATGGAAAAAAAAAAAAAAAAAAAAAAAAAAAAAAAAAAAAAAAAAAAAAAAAAAAAAAAAAAAAAAAAAAAAAAAAAAAACTTAAAAAAAAAAAAAAAA
>NC_048219.1:199739970-199755423 GCF_002007445.2 Ailuropoda melanoleuca
GAGGCGGTGACAGGGGGTGGGGTGGGAGGGCGTAGGGGTGTGGGTACAGGTGGGATGGAGGTTGGGGGGCCGGCACTACCACTGAGCTCTCTAACCTGGATGATCCTGGTTAAATCCCGGTCAGAGGGCGGGGTGTGAGCCCCGTTGGCAGATGACCAAGGCGAAGCCAAGGCTTCCTGCCCCAGATCTCACGAGGTCAGTCTGTGACCTAGAAGCCAGGAGCGTCTTCGCCCTTAGTTTGCTTTCTATCCCTTGTGTTTTGAAGTGAGTCGGTGAGTTTCCGAGGCAGGTGACGGTGGTGGCTTCTGAGGAGGCAGGTGACCGGGGCCCTTGTGCCGTGTCACCCCGTGACCTGGTTTGGGGCTGGCTCCAGCTACTGACGGTCACCCTTTCTCTCTGATTTGTCTTTCGGGGCCTTGAAGTGGGGCTTCACGGGGAGAAGCACGAAGTCAGGCTTATAGTCGGAGGAGGCCCCTTATCGGGGTTTCAGGACGGGGGACCACAGGCTCCCCAAAGCTGGTGCATGGCCGCAGGGCCTGCTTGGGTCTGCGGTCCTGCATTTCTGATGCTCCGGGGAGGCTGCCATCCTGAGGTCACAACTGGAGGTTAAGGGGCTTTAACGGACCCACCAGGTGTGGGCTCTCCTGGCAGAATTGGGGGGGCGCATCGTCTGGAAATGGTGCCGCTGTGCTGTGCGGTGCCAGGAGCGGGATGGGGGCCGCGGCCCCCTGTGCCGTGGGGCTGGAGTCAGTGCCTTCCCTTCCCTGCCAGAACCCTGCCCAAAACTGTCTCTGAGACAGGGGGGGCCTGTTCCGCTTTTTGGGCTCAGGATCCTTCCTGCAAAATTACCCTTGTGCTTAAGCCCAAAAGCTATGGTTTGAATGTTTATGCCCCCCCCCCAGTTCATATGTTGAAATCTTGACCCCCCCAGTGTGATGGCAAGTGAAGCAGGGCCCCGAGGAGGGGTTCAAGGCCTTATACGGGGCCCCACAGAGCTCTGTCGCCCCTTCTCCCCGGAGGGCACAGCGAGAAGCCGACGGCCGTGGACCAGGACGTGGGCCGGCGCCAGCAGGCAGCCCTGCCGGCGCCTTGATCTTGGACATCCAGCCCCCGGAACTGGGGCAGTGAACGCGTGCCGTTTGACCCCCACCCACCGTGTTTTGTGGAAGCAGCCTGCCCAGGCCCTGGAAGGAAAAAGTATCAACAAGTTACTCTTCATGTTGCTAAGTCGTGTGCACACATAAAGGCGTAGAAACACGTAATTCCGGTCACCTCCTTCCCGCTGCACGGCGAGAACAACGGTACTGACCGCAACGAGCCTTAGATTCCCCGGAAAATCGGCCTGTTTCCGAACGGCAGCCCGAGGTAGTGGCGTGGGGATGCTCTTCTGAAACAGGAATCCAAAGCTGAATTTAACCACGGGGTATTCTGGTTCTTTATGTTTTCTTTGTGTCCCACCTGGATATAGAATTTCTGCCCAAACTGTCATTCGGGTCTTCATCAGTCCAGGGTGATTTTTCATTTTCAGTAGCTTTACTGACCGACACATCGTGTTGATGGGCTAGTCAATGGAATGGTGCAGGCCCAAAGTCTCGGTGAAAAATGAAGACGACTTTTCCAAGGAGACGCTGTCTTGTGTTTCCTGCTCGGCTTAGTGCCGGGTGGCGCGAGCGCGGCGAGCTCGGGGCGTGCCTCTCACGGCCCCTCCTGGGCTGGGTGTGACCAGACCCGTGGGCGTTCTTGTGTTCACACCACACGCACACCTGGCCCTTACGGTGCTCCGTGGGGCCCCCACACCCCCCGGCGAGGATGTGATGGTAAGCCTGCTTGCGGACTCGGCTCTGAGAGCAGGTGGCAACCGTCCACGCTGAGCGTCACTGGTCTGAGCCAGAGCGGTGATACTGGTGGCTCACTAAGGTCAGCACATAGCATTTACAAAATCTCAGGGACCCCCTGACCCCTGAAAGGATATCCTTGGATGTCCCACCCTCAGCGCGTCCGGAAGCGGTCTATTGGTTCTGCTCCTTTCTGTGCATTCCCAGGTGTTCTTGCCTCTCAGCTCACCTGCCCTTGTCCAAACCCGGTGGAGAAGAGAGCTGCTATGTCCCAGCAGACACGGGCAGGTCTTGCCCTAGTGTCTCACCTGGAGCCCGTGACCGGCAGGGGATGACCTCAGCCGACAGCAAAGCAGGAGGGGTGTGGACACCAGGAGGCCAACCACCAGGGTGGGTTCTGAAAACCCAGGACCACTCCCCTGATTCCCTCAAACTCTCCACTTGCCGGTCATTAGCAGGGGTGCCCGAGAGCAGGGACCCTTGCGTCTCCCGTGTTCACCCCTGCCCGGCACACCAGGGCTCTTGCTGGACAGTGACTGTTGGGTAGATGGATCGCCTGAAGGAACCTCAGCTCCGAATGGTGCATCGTCTGCTTACCGGAAAGGCCACGTGGCATCGCAAGGGAAATGAGTCATGTGTCGGGTCCCCAGCGCTGGAGACGTGCCTCTCAGGGTTTCACTGAGGACCGCTTGCTGTTTAGAAGCTGTGAAGCGGGTTTTTGCTGGTTTCATGTTTCAGCAGTTCCTAGCAGGGCATGTTTATGGGAAATGCTGCCCCTCTCCTTGCAGCGGCCCGCACCAGGCAGAAAGGCCATGAACGCTGAGCGCAGAGAGCACAAATCCACACCACAGATGCTCATCCCTGCAGGGGGATGGGCTGAGATCCAGTTCAAAACGCCCCGTGGGGAAGGAGAACAGCCCACGGCAGCTGGGGCGTCAGGTGACTGAGAGCCCCCGGGAGGAGTTTAAGGAAGCACTGCACACGTCAGGACGCATGTCTTGAGCACTGGGTTCATGAGCTGCACAAGGTTGTGCTATTATTTTAAGTAAACGCAACGGAGCCGAGAGACAGTTTAAGTGCCCATTGACCAGTGGGAGGGGCTGTTCAGAGACTCTCAGCAACAAGGCGTCACGGGTCCTGCCGCCGGGCTTCCGTGGGTCTGCCTGCAGTTCTGTAAGGAGCGGGGACAGTAGGGGGAGGGGTGGCACCCATCAGTACCTCCCACCCACTCCTGCTGGGCAAATAAAACAGCGGGTTGGGGGGCACCTGCCCCTCCCGGGCCACAGGCTGGCTGTGTGCGGAGCCCGGGGTCGGCGGCGCCCGTGGGCTGCTTCTCTGTTTATCACACTCACTGACCCCATCTCGTGCAGCTTTGGTTTCCTATCTTCATAGTTTGTGTCCTGTGTTGAAACCTCCCTAAGGATCTTTTTGGAAATGGGGAGTACACGAGCACAACATAAAATAGGGCGCTTGGCGCTGCTCAGAGGGAACGGCCACATCGCCACATGGTCCGGAGCTCCCGAGCGGCAAGGGTGCAAAGCGAGTCCCGGCCCGTCCCCACTGGTGCAGGAGCTGCCCTCCAGGACATGGGACTTTACCGAGACGGATTTAACGGGAATCACCTCCTGGGACTTCTCTGATAGACACGGAGGATGGGGCGCCTGGCGGAGGCTTTCTGGATGAGACTGTTTTCATATCGAACCGTGAGAAGGGGAAAGGAACGCGCTCAGAGAGTTAGCACAGCCGTGGGGCCTCCTCGGGGGGGCTGGGCAGAGGCTGGCAGTTCTATCAGTAAAGCAGTTCGAGCTCACCATGTTCCGTGCCGCTGGTTTCAGTGGCTTCAGGTGAGTTTCGAAGGATTCGGGACCCCCCGCAGGCACTAACCCACGCTTATGTTGTTCCTACTGTGTGATTTACTAACTGACTTCGCGGAGCACCCTGGGATGAGTGCATCCCTTCCCTCTCCAGGAGCTGAGGGACTCATGTGCGAGCTCGGGAGCCTGGCGGGTCCACGCTGGGCTGACGATACACGACGGATGTCGGGAAGCCCCGGAGCGAGTGGCATCTCATCTGGTCGGAAGTCCAGCTGTGTCCATACTGATGAATTTACAAATGACAAGGACATTTCCGTCAGACAGCCACCTCCAATCTGGTGGCAGGAGAGAAAAGCAGTTAATATTCGCCGTGCATGCATCTGCCGGTTCCTGCTGGGCAACAAACCATCCACAGAGCTGTGTTCACATCTCACAGGCCTGCAGACAGGCCGAGTGGGTCTGCCGGCCCTGGGCAGGCTGGGCCGACCGTGCTTCTGAGCTCGGCGGGTGGTTGTGCTGAGGGCAGGCTGGTCTGGCTGTCCGGTGTCCTCGTCCTCAGCAGGCCAGCCGGGGACTGTTGGGAGCCGTCCTACACGTCCTTGCAGTGGGAGCAGAAAGGCAGGCGAGAGCGGGCTGGCCTCCGAGGTCTGCTGTAGGGGGCGGGAGACAGACTCCACTTCCAGAAACAGGAGCTGAAGCACCACATTGCAAAGAGGGGAGGGGTCTGGGGGCCACTGTCCTCACTCCTGTGGCCGCCTAGCAGGCCGGGCCCCTGCTGCTTGATTTTTGTGCTGTGCACTGTTGACTGACTTCTCGGTTCTCTGGCTGGTGGAGGGGAGGCAGTGGGAGTGTTGGCCACCAGCCCGAGGTCACGCAGGCAGTCACCGGCGAGCCAGGGCCAACTCCAGACCTGTCATCCTTGCTGCCCCCACCTGGACCCCCAAGGCCACATCTGGTCCAGGTGGTGGAAATTCTTTTATTTTCCTCCTTTTCAGTGGCCATTCCAGAGTAGTTTCCTTTAATTGGAGTTGAGTTGGTGACCAAATTTATTCGGCTTCTGGGAAGGGTTTGCCGAATGATTTCAAACGCTGCTCTGAGCTCTGGCGCTGGCCATGGTGGCTGAAGCAGATTTAAGATTTTAATTTTATCAGATTTGTGGTGTGAGGATCCGTGCACTGCCCTGGGGGCTTTAAGAGTTGGTCACATACATTTTGATGGGATCCAGACTTCGTTAGCAAAGACATTCAGACTCAATGATAATCTCAGGTCATATGGTGAGACCCAGATCTCTGTATGTGGGTCTGCGCGTCCCCTGGGTCCCACACGGGCAAGATGTTCATCTCTCCTCCAGAAGGCAATTGAGACTCAGGGGAGGAGGGGGAGGGGAAGGTCAGGCGAAGGGGAAAGGGGAGTGTGGCAGGGAGGGTGGGGAAGTGAGGGGGAGGGTGGGGGAGGGGACGTGCATCACCTTGTGGCTTACTTCCCTGAGCCACAGGGTGTCTTCTGTGCTGTTTCAAACTCTTTGTAAGCACATGAGCTGCTCAGTGTTTGATGTGGGAGCTTTAGAATTCATTGCACACGGCTGGATTTTTAGGTGGGTTTCAGTGTTTCGCCCTATTTATATCCCTGTCATGAATTTGTACTTCGTACTCCCTAGACCCCAGGCTGTCCGTTTCCTCGCTTTTTGGTGGACAGCCTGGGGTCTTGGTGCTGGGCTTGACCCCAGGAGTAGGAGGGAGGGGCCCAGGCAGCTGGAGGAAGAACACGGGGCTTTGGAGTAAATCACTGAGGCGTTGGCTGTCTTTCCTGCACTTTAAATTTAAAAAACAGTAAAATAAAAATATGGTTTGCCCGACTTAAAGGCACGGGAAAGCCCGGGGCCAGCTGGCACTGGGCCTTGGTTCTGGGCCTGTCGGCTCACTGCAGGGCTCCCCTGTTAGGCCCTGGGCCCCGGGGAGGGGCTCTGTGTCTGACCTGCACCCAGAGCACCTGTGGGGACCCTCCTGGGGCGGTGGGAGGGGCGAGCCCTGCACCCACAGAGTGCCGTCTGCCCTCCCCGTGCTGGGCTGCATCTGCCCGACTCTGTCTCCCCCTTCCCCCATGACAGCCGCTGTTGGACCATTGGACTGGCTGCCACCTGTTGGCTCATCTCTGTTAGCACGGGACCGCTGCCTCTGACCTTGGGTGCTCGCTCAGCCGATGCATAAATACGGGTTTAAGGTCGTTGCTGTTTTTAGTGGTGAGGACAGTGGAGGCGGTTGGGACTTACTGATGGGGCCACGGAATCAAAGCAGCCGGCGTGGCTCACAGAACATGGCTTTCCTGCAGACAAGGGGCTGGCCTCGTTGTTCAGATGGAGACCACTTGCTGTTGATTGTTCCAGCCTCTCTGCTCCGAGGAGGTCCTGGAATCCTTCGTGGGGTCCCAGGTGGGAGCAGGAGATCTGCGTTTGGGGTGCCAGGGGTTCATGTGGGTCAGCCCCTTGTGGGCCCTGCTGTCCTGGCCGTGACCTTCCCAGTGTGGGGCAGCCCCTTCCTGTGTGCTGGGGTTGCAGCTGTGCCAGCAGGAAGAGGCTCTCACGTTCATGATTCACGGATGTCAGGGCCGCGTGGCCTTTCTGTTTTCCTCTCTCTTGTTAAAAACAAGACAGCAGGCCCGGAAGAGCCCCTCATCACCATTCAGACTTAACCTAATTATAGTCTCGGCTGCCCTGGAGATGGAATCTTAACCCAGTTGACCAGGAATGGCCCGACCGGCACCAGTCAGGTCATCTGCCTGCCCAGCCCCTGCCGTTCCCTAAAGGAAGTGGGGACCTTACCCAGCCAACCCACTGCTCGCCAATATGGTTTCCTTGTCCTGTTCCTTCTGCCTTGCCTTTCCTACAGCTCCCCGACCCCTAGCCTTCTGCTGGGTGGGTCACCCCCTGATTGGTCAATCACTGAATGTATTCACTTGAATTTTGTTTTTCTAACACTCTGTTTCTTCCTTTTTTGCTCAGTCACCGGTGCCCAAGCTGGGGGGCCAGCAGGTTCGAGCTGGTTCATGACCAGGTTACCTTTGTCTTTGGGAATCAATTGCACACCTGACACCCACCCCCAGCAGAGCGCTAGGAGTCCAGACCTGGAAATCAGGGAAGGGCGCCGTGTCTGCCCCCACGCTTGGGACCAGGGGCACTTGGACCCACAGTGCACAGCAGGGGATGTGCAAACCCGCGGCCCCTTGTCGGCTGCCCACGTGCACAGGGCTGGGGACGAAATGAGACTGGGGCCACGCTGCTTGTCAGGGTGGGCGGACAAAGGCACCTAGTCCCCCAGGTGGCATCGCTGTCATGTTCCAGAGGCAAAAAAGTGGCAGGCAACCATGGAAACAGACCAGACCCCACATTCCCTGAGGACAAGCCTCCGGAGTCTCATTCTCTCCCCACGCAGGGCACCTCTCCCTTGACCTTGGCTCCATCGACCTTTCCTGCACAAATGCACTTTGCAGCCGCAGGGAAAGCCCCAAGGTGTTTCTGGCTGCGTGATTTACCCACTACTGCGGCTGAGTTTCCACAGAGAGCTCTGCCTCCCGTGTGTATTTCGAGCCTAGAGGAGGAATGATTAAGGCAAATTGTTGCTAATGGGATTTTCTTTTTCTTTGCAAAAACGAGAAGCAGCATGTTTTCCGAAGACGCTGGAAGCCTGTAAGGCTGTCGGCTCCACTGGGGGTGTCCACTGTGCGTCAGGAGCAGGCTCTCGGTGGTGTTCCTACGAGCCAGGTTGAGAGAAACAGCCGGAAGAACGGCCTCCACGTCCCGGGGCGTAGAGTCGCGTGACCGTCTGAAGGTACGTGCCTGCTGTTCGGGGCCTTGGTGTCGGTACGGCAGGATCCCCCCAGCACCCCAGGGCCAGGCGAGGGTCTGAAAGGAGCAGCCTGGGGGCAGTAGGGGTCACACGCAGGACACACGTGCCCCTCCCTGGGAGGTGCGCCCAAGCACAGACCGTGGTCTCGTGCTGGGCTGGTCCTGGTCGGTGAGACAGGACACACACCACTGATGCTCAGGGTGGGAGAAGGGCGGTCGCCACGCACAACTGACACGGGTTAGAAAAACCCACAGTCTGGGGTTTGAGGAGGAAGTGTCAGACACCAGCGACGGCCTCAGAAACCAGCGTCTGGAACCCTGAGGGTGTGGGCCTGGATGAGGGAGTGCAGTACGGCCTGTGTCCCGGGAAGGGTGCCCTCCTGAAGTGCCCTGGGCGCAGAGCTGGCCCTGGAGCTGACAGCCTTTAGCTCTGACCGCAGGAGATAGAGGCAGAGGACGGGGGACACGGTGGCCAGCCTGGCGCTCTCCAAATCCCCCTGTGTCTGTAGGGCAGGAGACCCCATTGTCTTCACCCGCGGGCTTGAGTGGGGGAGGGCGGGAGGCTGAGGCCCTTTGTGGTGGTCCCCCCCGCCCCGCCCCTTCCAGCTCTCTGTGCTGAAGCTGAACCCTGGGGTGGCCGGCACTTGGGTCTGTGCTGGATGCTCGAGCCCCTGCACCTGTGCGCACAGTGGGTCGGAGGCACCTGGGACTCGGGCCCCCAGGGGAGCTCCTGTAACGTGCCTGCTGTGGGCGCTGGCCCCCGGGGTGTTCTGGCGCTGCCCTGGGCCTGAGTCCTGGCGGGCTGGCACTATGCACTTTCCACCCACATCCGGTGGTCTTGTCATGCGTGGCTGTATCAGTCAAGTCAGGGATGGAGGACGTCTGTCATGCCTCTGCGCTGGCACGAGGTAGCTGTTCTGCGGTGGGGTGGGGGTGCTGGGGGTTAAGGAGCAGGCGTCCGCAGGGGGCAGAGGCGTGATGTCCCCGCTGGGCCGTCCTCCGTCCCCAGGCAGAGTGTGCTGGGCACTGAGGGCCCGTCTACTTACCTCACCCAGACCCTGATGCCAGGAAGGTTCCAGCCCTTTCTGTCTGGGGTGGAACGCTCTAGAAACCCCCAGCCTTTGCTCTGGTTGAGCCGTGTTGGCAACAGGACCAGAGCATCCCATCAGGAACATCACGGCCTCTTCTTGGGATGAGCGACTGTGTCAAATGCATGGCCCACCGGCCAAGCAAGCCTGTCCTCTGCCAGGCCCCATCGCTCGGGCCATGCCTTGGCTGGGGCCAGCCAGCTTTATCTGGGAAGTGGGGGTCACGTGCATGGCCACTCTGACTCAGGACAGGCTGTGCCGGCCCGTGGCGGTCACAGCAACAGCCAGGTAGGCAGGTTTGAGGAGCGGCAGGCTCCAGGGTCGGGTTGAGGAGGGCACGGCACACGGCCTCGGTCTCCAGAGGGTCAACGGACCTGACCGCTGTGGAGACGTTCCAGCTTCCGCCGTTCAGCGTGGGCAGTCAGACCCACATCTGCAGCCAAGAGCCAGGGGACGCGGTGTGACAGTGGGCGCTGAGTGTGAGCCGGCAGTTTAATTAGCTGCTTGGTCTAAACCCCGGTGCCCGATTCAGTGGCTGACAGAACTTTTGGTTGAAGCTCTTCCAAAGGGAGGGAGAGAGCAATTCGTTTTGAAGGGCTCTGTGGAATGCTCGCACACCAAGGGAACATTCTAGAGAGAACACGACTCATCCAAGCCTTCCCAAGGCAAGGGCTGAAACCACAGACATGCATTTTGGAAGGTTTATGCATTTTACTTTTTGTGTTTATGTGGACAAACGTGACAGCAGGCAGGAGGGTAAGACAGACCCCAGTAAAGTGAGTTTGTTTTAGGGTTTTAAATCCCTTTCTGCGGCAAGGAGCGTTGTGAACGGAGCACGTGACAGAGGCCCGAGCGTGTGTTATTGTCACTGGTTAGGTGAGACTCAGACACCCGGCCTCACCTCTGAGGACAAGCATGAGTGTTCTCCAGGTCCCTGAGCTGTGCGCGCACCGCGTCTGGATTTCCTCACGTTGCCGCCCCGTGTGTACCTCCCTGGACACAGAGATTCCGTCAGGGGCTCTGGCTCCTCATCAGAACAACGCTGCTGTCCAACGGCCGCGGGGGCTGCGCGTGCAGAACCGGGCTTCTATGGGCCTCTCTGCGAGGATCAGAAAGACAGCAAGCCCAAAGCGCGGAGGCCGAGGGCTGCTCCCTGGGGTCTGCCCTCTCGCGTCCCTGGTCTCCCAAGACAGAAGGGCTCCCTTGGCCCCAGAAGCACCTCAGTTTCCTGCTTCAGATAGTAGAGTCGGGGTCGGGGGAGGGTGGTCAGGGCACCCCTCTCCCTCGGGTGGCATCTGGGGGAGCCGGCTAGGAAGGAGAGTTAGGTCATCCTGTTCCCATTCATTGGCAAAGTGTGTAAGATAGGTGGAAGTGTGCACTGTCGGATGACCCGGGAAACGGAGACAAGGTGTGTACGCGAGTGCCCGTGGTGGCTCTGTCCACAGGAGCCTCACTGTGGGGACAACGTCCATGGCAGCTGGACGATCCCGACTGGCTACAGCCGTGCAGTGGGATACGACTCAGCAATGAGAAGGGATGTCTGGCAACTGGGAGAACCCCAGAAGCAGCTGGCCTGCAGCAGGAGCCAGCCCAGAGCTGCTCCCTGACCCCCACGTGCGAAGCTGGAGAGGGCGCCCCATCTGGAGCGGCAGAGCGCCTCAGGGCTTGTCGGCAGCCTGTTGTCTCACCAGCTGTGTGCGGGCGTTTTCTCAGTCCTGCCCTGCCCCAGACGGAGGCTTCCTGAGGCTGGGCAGACACTCGTGACGTCGGGGACACCCCCTGAGCTCCCCTGCAGGTGAGCCTGCGTCCCTGCTGCCCTGCCTCCAGCCGTCCCCGGAGTCCGCGGGGCTGGAGCGCAATGTGCCTTGTCCCTCCTCCCGTGGCCAGACGATGCTGAGATGTGCTAGTCCGAGGGGCTGCAGGACGGTCCTGTAGTCCCCCTCCCCACTTATGGGCGCTAATTTCCCTCCTGCTTCCCGGGACCTGGGGGGTCCCCTATCAGGCAGCCCCCCCTCCGCGTCTGCTGCGAGGAGCACCGAGGCTTATGGTGATGTAAGTTACATCGTCTGAGCTCCACAGGGCACTGTGTGCGTTTATGCTGCTCAAGGGCCCAGAGCCAACGTGCACAGAGGGGAAAACAGCTCAACTGGGAGCAGCCAGGGTGGGTGCACCCAGGCATGGACGGACGACTGGATGAGCGAAGCGTGTCTGTCCACGCAGTGGACTAGTCCTCAGCCTCAGAAAGGAAGGGCGCTCTGACCCCTGCTACCACGTGGATGAACCCGGAGGACATTGCGTTCAGGGGAATGAGACAAATACCGCTCTGATAGGAGGGCCCCGGAGGAGTCCAGCTCGTGGAGGCTGAGCGTCGACGGTGGGCGCCAGGGCTGGCGGCTGGGGCGGGGTTCAGCTGGGGAAGATGCGGAAGTTTGGGACGCGGACCGTGGGGACGGTCGCACCCCCGTGTGAGGGCGCTGAGTGCCGCGGAGCCGTGCACTTGAACGCAGGGAGGACGATAAAGTTTATGCTGTGTGTATGTTACCACAATTAATAAAACAAATGATTTTTTAAAGGGGGGAGGAAAAGTCAGGGTCCTGTTTACGGGTCTGTTTCACAGCCCAGACAAGTCTCACGGGCGGAAAGTCGACGTGGATTTAAGTAACTCACAGTCGCAGTTTATTAGGAGAGGGAGGAAGGTACTTCAGGTTTGGCCCCTGGAGAGGATTTCGAGGGAAGCTGAGCTCGGGGACCCAATCGCAGGGCCACCTTGTCCGCGGGCGAGACACAGGACGCCTGGGGCCGGCAGCAGCTCACGCCTGCTGGGGTAGGAGGTGTTCCTGTCCTACGGAAACCCACAGATGGATGTGGGGGGGCGCTCGGGCGCTGGCGGACCCCCTAGGCTCCCGTGCGCAGGGGAGCCCCGCCCCCTCTTGCGTTCTTCATGTGGCGCCCTTATCTTCGGGGGAATTTTGTTAATCATCCCAAGAACTGCTAATTGTTCTGAAAGAGGGACCGCGAGTGTCAGTGCTGGTCGGGCGCGTCTGGACAAGCGCGGGCGCCGCCCCTCCCTGCGTCTGCCCCCCCCCCCCCGTTCATGGAGTCGCTGCGTGCTGGGTGTGTGTGTGGGGGGTCTGTCTACCCTCCCCCGGTCCTGCTGGGTGTGTGTGTGGGGGGGGTCTGTCCACCCCCACCCCGGTCCTGCTGGGTGTGTGTGTGTGGGGGGGTCTGTCCACCCTCCCCCGGTCCTGCTGGGTGTGTGGGGTCTGTCTACCCTCCCCCGGTCCTGCTGGGTGTGTGTGTGGGGGGGGTCTGTCCACCCCCACCCCCCGGTCCTGCTGGGTGTGTGTGTGGGGGGGTCTGTCCACCCCCACCCCGGTCCTGCTGGGTGTGTGGGGTCTGTCCACCCCCCCGGTCCTGCTGGGCAGGGTCAGCTCCCCTACTCAGCTCCGGCTCACAGGCGCATGTGCTTGGCATTTGAGGGGGGTGCACCCAGCTTCATCACAGACCCTGAGCCCCTCTGGAGAGCAGAGTCTCTGCCAGGCGACCCCTGACGGCCACCTGGACACAACCAGCTCTCCAACCGTGAATCACCAGGCAGGGATTTTTAAAAGCTCCCCGCATGGCTCAGGAGCAGAGCCAGAGTTTGGGGAAGGACAGCAGACGCCGTGGGACCACAGTGAGCCCTGGACCTCCCAGCTCGGCGCAGAGCCTCAGGTGGGGAGAACATGTGTCCTGAGGACAGGGACAAAATGGAGCTGCCAGGCCACAGCTGGGCCAGCGCTCCAGGCCACCTCCCCGCTCCAGCCAAGGTGGGGTGGGTGGTAAGTCCGGGGCCTTCGGGACACATTGGCTGGCTTAGGCCCCTGGGGACGCAGGGATTACAGCCGCAGGGTCACTGGCCGGTCACTAGCTGCTTGGTCACAGGACAGTCCCGGTTCTGCACTGGGGTCTTGACTTCTTCTCTCTTCGTCCTCACGAAGTTTGGGGTTTTAGTTTCTTGAATTTTTTTAAAGATTTATTTATTTATTTGAGAAAGAGAGCTCGAGAGAACCGGGGGAGGGGCGGCAGGAGAGGGGGAATCTCAAGCAGACACCACGCTGAGTGCAGAGCCCCATGTGGGGCTCGATCCCTCGACCCCAAGACCACGACCTGAGCCGAAGCCAAGAGTCAGACAATGAACGGACAGTGCCTCCCAGGCGCCCCCGGAGCTTCAGCGTCCCCACAATTTTACCGCACGCGCCCCCTGGCTGTCCGCCAGCTCCTCCAGGGACGGACTGGGACACTGTCCACGGCTGGGTCAGCCTCCGGCAAAGTGGGATCTGCCACCATCGGCAGGCGGTTGGTCCTCGTCGCGTCGGGGACCCACCTGGGCTGCTCAGAACACCCCGGACGCGGTGCCGGGCCGGCCGAGGGATCCAGGACCAGCTGCTGCCGCTTCCCAGCGGGCAGCACGTTCCCGCCACAAATGCCTTAACCACGTGGGAAACGCTTTCTCCGTGAAATCTTGGCAGGAGGAGAGGAGGAGGCCGCCATGGAAGGCTTCCCCCAGACGACTCTCCAGGGGCTGCGGCTTATGACAGCCTTGTCACCCGCCTCTCAAGTCTGGATTTTCTGGCCGAGGGCTAGGGACGCGCTGGGCTGGCCTCTCTGAGCCCTTGCTGGGTTTTCTCTGGAAGCGCCGATTTCTCTCCTTTGCTTTGTATTTCTTTTCTTTGGGTAAAAACTTAAAATACCACTGAAAATATGAAGCTAGTAAAAAGTGAGAACAAAATATTTTAAGGACAGTTAAACCAAGGGAAAATAAATAAAATATTCAACAATTTCCCGAATGAATATTTTTTATTATCAAACTAATTGTAATCACAAATGTAGAAAAATAAAGCTCACTTTTTAGCGACAGAGGTGTAAATCCAGAAATAGGCGTGTAGGGCATGACTTCCCCGGGCACAGGACTGCCTTTGAAGAAGCAACTGATGTGGTTGGGTGTGTTTGCTCCCTCGGATGTGGGGTCATGGGCCACAGCTCACCGTCCTTCCGGCTGTCTTAGGGACGGGGGACGGCGCCTTCCTCCTGACCATACCTCACACCACACGCCTGCGCCTGTCCTTTGATGCTGCTGGGGGGGCCGGGACCGCAGCTCCGTCGGGACTCCTCTGGTTGGGACTTCCGAGGAAGCTGATAGCCTTGCACTTGGAGGACACTTTCCTGGGGGACCCAGGATGGATGCTGAGGACACAGTGCCAAGAGGGGGCAAGGCTTCCCCTGCACAGGCTGGAGACCACAGGCAGGGACCCCCAAGTCAGAGCTGGCCGCTGCAGGTTGGGGGCTGGGGAGTTTCTTACCCACTGTGTTTGCAGCACCAGCCACAGCAGACGTGCCCCTGCTTCCGCTGGAAACCAGGCGCCTGAGTAGGGGAACCGCCCGACCACCTTCAAACATACCAAGAAAGCAAACCCACAACAACACCAAGAGACACTTTCCTGCTTTGGTTGGTGTGGCCACGTTGAGCTGTTGGAGGTCCATCACTGAGTTTGGCAGAGGCCACCAGGGGCCACGTGGGTCCTTGGCTCTCCTATGGTCTGTGGCCTGGGGTTTCCGGAAACGTTGAACGGAACAGCGAACCTCAAGTGCAGCTTCCTTGGCTCCCCCGAGGGTGCCGCTCACCCGAGGGCACGGCTCACCTGAGGGCACCTGTTCATCCAAGCAAACTGCTCACCTGGAGTTTTTAGCCCAAAAGGCCCATCTCCAGATACGAAGGCCTGAGTGATTCACTTGCTACAAAGTGTCCCTCTTTCCCTCTGTTCCTGCTGGGAAGGGCTGCAGATGACCAAGGTGGCCACCCAGGCAGCTGCTGATGGATGTCTTTGCTGGGCAGGAAGTCTGGTTGATTTTTGGCTACAGGTATTGTTGGGGTAATTAGAGGCCCGTGGAGTGCCTCGCAGCCTCACACTGACCTGGTGTGAGGACCCACGGGGCTCTTGCTCTGTCTGCACCGGCGGCCAGCTGTTGGCCAGACTGCATTCGCTTGTTGCACGGCGGACGCTAGTCCTCGGGACGAGAGCTCCTGCCTGTTACTGGCCGGAGCTCTGCTCCGACTCATTCCTTTATGAAATTTCTTTATCGTCATAACTGATGCATGACTCTGTGAATGACTCTTGGCCAACTTTCTCTTCTGCACATTTCGTGCCCTGTTGGGGGACGCACACAGTGAGCGCTGCTTTCACAGACTGGGGCGGGCATGTATCTTCCACAGTGTGTAACCGAAGGGTTGGCAGTCTGTCTGAGAGGGCGGGCTCTCAGGGGAGGTGACCGCTGGTTTTCACGGGACGTTTGTGCTTGGGGGTCTTCAATGGAGGCGTGGGTGCATGGACCAGTGGCTCATTGTCCTTCCCTCTGCAGAGCTCAGATCCCCCTTCTGCAAACCCGCCTTGTCCTCTGTAGTTGTACAAGGTGTGTGAAGGTGGCTCGCACACCTTCCCTGAGCCTTCCTTTCCTTGCCTGCAACACACCCAGGCTCTCCAGGCACGTCTAGCTGCGTCTGACATCCCGCCAGTTCTTCTCAGCCCAGGGGAGGTGCCCTTGGGCAGGAGATCTTTCTTCCTGCGCCTCCTGGGACCCTGTGGGGTCACTGTTGTGTCCTTGGTCACGTGCCACCTGAAGCATGGGCACCCCGGTGGCTCTTCCCCGTCCTGGGTGGCTCGGGGCTCTCGCACTGCACTTGGGTATCATTGCTTGTGCAGAGTCGGACCATGCCAGGCTTGTCTCGGTCGGTTCCTGCAGGAGATGCTCCCTTGTACATCTGCAGGGGACAGAGAAGCAGCGGTGGAGAAGCAGGGGTGGGGACAGAGATGCAGGGGTGGGGACAGAGAAGCAGG
>NC_048219.1:199755523-199809881 GCF_002007445.2 Ailuropoda melanoleuca
ATTAACCCCCCCCATGTTTCCAGCATTACCCCTCCCCCTTCATGCTTTCAGCATTACCCCCTCTCCTAGCTATGTATCTACTCATCTGTCCACTCACCCACCCATGCTTTCATCCAGCCACCCATCTCTTTACCCATTCGCCCGTGTGTCCAACCACCCATCCATCCGTCCATCCATCCATCCAACCATCCACATGTCTATCCATCCATCTATCTGTCAATTCATCCATCCATCCACCCATCATCTATTATCCACCCATCCATCCATCCACCCACATGTCCATCCATCCATCCATCCATCCACCCACATGTCCATCCATCCATCCAACCATCCACATGTCAATCCATCCATCTATCTGTCAATCCATCCATCCATCCACTCAATCATCCATCCGCTGATCCATCTCTATCCAACAAACGAAGTTCATTTAAGTGCCTTTTGGTTTTAAGTAACCGACTTGGTAAAGTGCTGATTGATTAAGTGTGGACTATTGATTGGACATGCTTACTATGGATAATTCCTCCCAAAGGGAAGAAGATCCTGGAAGATTCTTAGAAAGGAACTCACTTCAGCAGTTTGGCCAGAGTTAACAGAAAAATGTGCTAATGACAGCAAAAAACTAATGTTTGAGGAACTCATAATCACCACTGCTGAATGGTAATGCGAGCATGGAATTAATGTGCAGACCATGTGGAAAACATAATTGGGGTGGAAGACATTTCCTCCTTCCTCTCACAGCCTACGGCTTCCATGCTCTCGCCCCTGTGCTTCTGATCACAGCAGAAGTCTGACCTAACGAGCTGACAAGTCTGCAGCCCCCAGACTCACAGCCGAGCTTGCTGTGAGCGCATCTCGTCTGACCCCGGCTCAAAGCCCAGCTCTTTAGTGTGGTTTCTTGTGGAGGAAAAGAGGGTCTCTTTGTGGGTGGAAATAGTCTGTTTAAGAAATTGTCCGTTATTTCTGATAAATGGCAGCTGAGAGACACCTTACGCATGCTTCCTCATTTTGAGAATAAGCTCTTGGCTTTTTCATCCTTTAATCCCAAATAGAAACACGCTAGAATTTAGAATGAGCAAAGGGAAGCAAACAGAAATAAGAAGGAAAAGAATAAAGAAAACAAGATAAGGGGCGGTCTTGAACCTCCAAATTTATATCTATTTATTTTTTTTTTAAGATTTTATTTATTTATTTGACAGAGAGACACAGCGAGAGAGGGAACACCAGCAGGGGGAGTGGGAGAGTGAGAAGCAGGCTCCCAGCGGAGAAGGGAGCCCGATGCGGGACTGGATCCCGGGACCCTGGGATCACGCCCTGAGCCAAAGGCAGACGCTTAACGACTGAGCCACCCAGGCACCCCATATTTTTTCTTTCTTTCTTTCTTTCTTTCTTTTTTTTTTTTTAAAGATTTTATTTATTTATTTGACAGAGATAGAGACAGAGTGAGAGAGGGAACACAAGCAGGGGGAGTGGGAGAGGAAGAAGCAGGCTCACAGCGGAGGAGCCTGATGTGGAGCTCGATCTCATAACGCCGGGATCACGCCCTGAGCTGAAGGCAGACGCTTAACGACTGAGCCACCCAGGTGCCCCCATTTTTTCATTTTTTATTACTTGCTGCAGAAAACCATGAAGCACGTAAAACTTACGGAAGTTGGAGAGATTTCTCATCACCAGCCCTGCAGCAATCTGGGCCCCCGTGTCTTTAAAGCTGCCATAAACTGACAAATAAAGATGGGTCATGCCGTGACACATGCTTGGCAAGAGAACCAAGCACGGAGCAGAACAAAAACCCCAGAGTTCTCCCAGGAGGTGTGGGCAGGGCTGCGGGGGCTGGGCCCTGGGGCCTCAGGGTCTCCTCCTCCCCGGTCACACTGGTGCAAGAGACCCCAGGTGAAACTGGGGCAAGGAGCCCTGTGTTTCTGGCCGTGCAGAGGGCCGGGGAAGGAGACCCCAGATCAATGACGCATCAGGCACTCACGCGGTCGGTCAGGCCTGACACTGAGAAGATGCGTCTGCCCCTGGCTTGGTGGGTTCCCAGGACGCTCTGCTGCACCCTCTGCAGGCCTGCAATGCCCACACCCCCGCGCACCTGGGGTCCTTTGGGTCACTGCGCTGGTCACGTGTGTGCGCAGAGTGCACAGAGCAGAGGAGCCGCGGGGGAGACAGACCCTCATCCCCACCTGGCCGACCCCTGGTCTTTGAAATGGGAGTATGGTTGGGGGTCGGGGGTGGCCGGCCCCGGGTCTCAGCGTGCTGTGGGCAGCGTCCACTGTCGCCCGGCACCCCCGGCTGGATGGCAAATCCTCGTCCCTGTGATCTTCGCTGTGATGCTTCCCTGGGTCCGGCTTCCCCGCGACTCTGCAGACGGCGAGCCTCTCAACGTTCGTGTGGCCCAGGTTCTCCCCTTCTCTCGGGCACCTGGGCCACTTGTCCCCGCAGGGAGGCCGTCCTCATCCTGCGAGCAAACATGCTTTCCTCAGTTTTCCTTGAGGGTGTTCATGCTTTCAATTCGACATCTAACCCTTGGTGCTTTTGGGTTTTTATTTATTGATATTTATTTGTTTTTCTGACTGTGCGGTGCGAGGGCTGGATCCGCCCTAGTTTGTTATCCCCAGTGAGGAGCTGGTTTCGGGCGCCCCAGCTCAAGGAAACTCTGGTTTTTCCTCTACTGCATCCGGATGCTGTTTACGAAATCAGTGAGCACGTGGGAGCAGCTTTCCCTGAATGTTTTCACGGGTGTGACGGTGGGTACGTAACTGCCCACCGGCGTGCAGCTCCCTCGCCACCGACCGCAGTACTCACTGCTCTTCCGAGGCCAGGCCGCAGTTTTCAGCCAGGGCTGTGTGGCCTCCGAGGATGTCTGCAGAACCCTGAAGATCCTTTCGTTTGTCATGACAGGGGAGGGGTGCTCCCGTGGTCAGAGGCTGGGCTCTGCGGACACCTGCCCACACAGCCCAGGTCGGCCCCAACCACCGCCTGTGTCCAGTCTCGGGACCATCATTCCGTCCACACAAAAATCAGGACCCACTCTTGCTCTGAGAATTCTCCTGTGCCAAACATTTGCAGCAGCAAAGAAAGATGACTTAGTTTGGGGAGCTGAACTGCATTCTAGAATTTTCTAGTTACACTAACATGTCTGTCTTTGCTGCTGCCTGTGCTTCTCTGCCTTATGAAGACGTTCCCGCGGGCAGGGAGGCACCTGGAAGATGCTCACCCTGTCTCCTAGTCTCCCGAGGAGGAGGCTGAGCGCCAGGCCTGAGCCAGGCTCGGTCTGAGATGTGCTCCCTTCCTGAGGCCACATGTCCCATCGTGACCTCCCCTCCATGTCCCATCATGACCTCCCCTCCGTGTCCCATCTGACCTCCCCCTCTGTGTCCCATCGTGATCTGCCCTCCATGTCCCATCGTGACCTCCCCCTCCTTGTCCCATCGTGATCTCCCCTCCGTGTCCCATCTGACTTCCCCCTCCTTGTCCCATCGTGACCTCCCCCTCCTTGTCCCATTGTGACCTCCCCCTCCGTGTCCCATCGTGATCTCCCCTCCTGTCCCATCTGACCTCCTTCTCTGTGTCCCATTGTGACCTCCTCTCCATGTCCCAGGGTGACCTTACCCCTTGGTGCTGGCTCTGTTTTCTGCTTGGAGGGACAGAGGTGGCCCCACCCCATGGGGATGCTGTGAAGACTAAGGACTGAGTTGTGGAGGCACTGGGGCCAGTGTGGGTCCACGCACAGTGAGGATTCCATGGGAGGGCCTGGGACCCAACCCCACCCGTCCTTTGGAGTCACCATGACCTCCAGTGAGCAGTGGGCCCTCGTCAGGTGCGAGTCCTCGCCCTGCAGAGTGCTGTTGCCTTGGCATGTGGCTGCCCACGTCTGTGGGGTGGTTGGCCATGAGGACAGGCTCCTCATGCGTGGGCTCAGTGCCTTCACCAGACACCCCATGTCTCTCCCTCCCCCGTGTGAGGAGACAGCCCTGCGTCTCCCCAGACCCTGGCCCTGCCGGCTCCCTGATCGGGGATGTCCGACCTCCAGAGCTGCCGGCTTGCGGTGTTTCGTTTTGGTGCCTGAGCTGACAGAGACCCTGGGACGCTCTTCCCTGCTGGACAAGGACAGCAAACTCCCTCCTGCTGGCAGAGCCAGGTCTGCCCCACCCGCCGCGGTGGGGAGGGGTCTGCTGCCCCCCCGCCTTCTCTTCTGGGCACTGTTTTTTATGAACGTGTGTTCTCTGTTCTCTGGACCCAGGTGAGCCTGGCTTTTCTAGCTCGGTGATGGGTTTGCGATGGCCTCTGAGCAGTAACAACGTGAGTAGTCCAGAAATGATAAATCAGTGGTTAGACTGGTCTCCATGGTCTCTGGGCTTCTGCGTGGACCTGGGAAGCCAGGTCTCACTGTGGTCCCACGACACCTGCTGTCCGTGCCCAACTCTGGCTCAAATAGTAAGTGTTCACGGCTGCGCATGAAGCCGCTGATCAGCCGTGCAGGTTTCTAGAGGCTGGAGGCTGAGGGTCGCAGCCGTGGCCACGACCGTGCGCCGGCCCGGCTAGCCCCGCTCCTCTGAGAGGCCCAAACGTCCAGGGTTGCTGGGGGTCTCATGTTTGCACATCCTTAATGTGAAACCTAGAGCATACCCGATTATTCTAGAAAAGCAGGAAGCGATTTGGAGGCAGCTTGGACCTAACTGCACCCAGTTCTGGAGAAAAGCTGCCTTTCTGCTTTCGTAACTTTTAGTAAAAATGAGTTTAAAAGATACTAAAAGAAAGTAGCTCGAGGGTCAATGCTTTTGTTCAAATTTCTGTGTGAAAAAACAAACAAATTTTGTTCCTTCACATAAAGGAAAACGTGACCGAAACCGTTTCTCAGCTGGAGTGCGTGAAGATAAATCTCGACATCTGGAGCGCAGTCAGAACAGAACATGCGCCATGGCCCGGCTCGCTCGCTGGGGGGCCCGGAGAGGGGCGGCGGACCTGGCCCCCAGGCGGGCGGGACACCTGTCACCGCTGTTCCCTGAGTCACGAGCCGGGTGCCACGGACGGCTTGTCCTTCCCTCGAAGTTCTGAAATGTCCCTTAACGGTGTGGTTGGATTCTCTGTACCCAAGCCTGGTGTTAAAAATTCCCCTCAGCAGAGCACGTGTTTTCCAAAACTTCAGCTTCTGATGATCTGTCGCTGGTGTATAGAAATAAGATCATGTTTTGTGCATTGCCCTTGAACCCTGTGACCTTGATATACTTACTCGTCATTTGCTTTTAGCTTTGAAAGACACTTTTAGGATTTTCTAATAGAGAATAGCGTCATTTCTAAATAAAGTTTTACTTCTTTTTTTACTTTCTTTCTGGGTGGGGAGGACACGGGCTGCCACGGCAATCTTCCCCACCACGGAAACCGTGTAGTCAGCGGCAGGTGCGGGGCTGCAAGCTCAGGCTCCTCTCAATTCTTCTGGCTGCTTCCCTCAGCTCTGCTCTCCCGGGCCCACTGTCCACCAACATTCCCTCTGGGAAGGCTGAGTAAAAATCATTTTACTTTGAAACAATTATGGAGTTACAGAAAATTTTCTCCAAATAGTACAAGCAATTCCTGTAACTCTTCACCCAGATTCCCCAAATGTTACCATTTTATCGCCTTTGACTTACTCTTGTGTGTGTGTATTCAGATAGAAGCCTAGATGGGCAGATGGGTGGGTGGGTGCGTAGTTAGGTGGGAACACGGGTAGTTAGATGGGCAGATGGGTGGGTAGGTGAGTAGTTAGGTGGGAACACGGGTAGTTAGATGGGCAGATGGGGTGGGTAGGTGAGTAGTTAGGTGGGAACACGGGTCGTTAGATGGGCAGATGGGTAAGTAGATGGAGATGTATGATCAATCCATCCATGGAGATTTCCTGATNAGTTAGATGGGCAGATGGGTGGGTAGGTGAGTAGTTAGGTGGGAACACGGGTAGTTAGATGGGCAGATGGGTAAGTAGATGGAGATGTATGATCAATCCATCCATGGAGATTTCCTGATGTGCTTATCGTATCAAAAACCTCTAAATTCCTGGAGTTGTGGTTCCCCTAGATCCATACATGACTATTTTAATGACGATTATCCTATTCACCGACTTGGTTTATGATTGTTTTACACTTATAAGACTTTGCTAGCTTCTCGTCCGCACTCGAATGTCAGCCCCCAAGCATGTGCATTTTATTAGAGTTCTGTGTCCGCTATTTCGAGAGTTTCGAAGTAAGCCCGCAGTCGTGTCTGGACACATCGAGGGGTAAGCTGTGTGACTGCACCCTATTTCTCCAATGCTTTACAGGGAGAAATGAGAAATCCCAACAACTGAATAATTACTACTCTGATAGAAGAAATACAGTACGACTGAGAGCTGTGACAAAACCACGAGATGGCCGCTCCGTGCTAACCGGTTCTGCAGTGTGGCCCAGCCTCACGGCTCCGTCCAGAGAGGAATGGCAGGGTGATGGGTGAGGGCTCACGCTTCTATCTGCCAAGCAACACTGGGGGGCTCATAGGGTGGGGGCTCAGAAGGGGATGAGAGGAGGAGACGGGTCTTTGAATGCTTGGGGACCTGCAAGGCACAGTAAGTGCCAAGAAGGTGGAGCTCAGAGCCACGTAGGGACGGTCCCTTGAGAGGAGGTGGACGGGAAGCGTCTTGTCACTGCTCAAGTCACGAGTTTGGTGCCTGCTTCAGATTTGGCCTGGTCAGGACACAGAAGCCACCCCAGGATTTTGAATCGTATTTGGACTTAGCACAGGGTTAGCCATCCAATAGCTGGGACATGGGAAGCGCCCCACAGGGGGTGCCACGTGTGCCAGTTACTTAGCGCCGTGTAACAAATTCCACCAACCAGCTTGTCGGAGAGACTCAGGATCCCTCACGCTCTGGGGCACCGGCGGGTGGGCCAGCGGGCTCCTCTGCCCAGGGCCTCCTACGGGTGAGGTGGTGGTGTTGGGCTGGGCTCCTGCCCGCAGCTCCGAGAAGAAGTCACCAGGCTCAATCAGGTGCCGGCGGAGCTCAGTCCCTGCCTGTGAGACTGAGGTCCCGCGTCCTTGATGACCAGCCTCCTCCGCTCCGTGGGGCCGTCTGTGTTCCTCCACCTTCAAACCAGCAACGTGGGTGCAGTGCTTCTCACTTCGGATCTTCTGACCCCCCTCCACGCTGCGAGTCCTGTCTCCAGCCGAGGACGTTCTCTGCTCTAAGGCTCACGTCCCTGGACTGGCCACTTGGACGATCCAGGACGATGTCCCTGACTTTGTTTACATCCGCAAGGTATGTTCTGCTACAGATCACGATTTATGCAGGAACTTGGCCGTGGACATTCTCAAGGGGCCGTTCTTCTTACCACAACGAGTAACCCCAGCATTAGAGCCTGAGGAGGCAGGGGCCACCTTGGGGTCTGGGCAGCTGAGGTGAGATGGGTCTACCTGTGTGTGGGAGCTCAGAGCAGGGCAGTCCTGTGGGCATGCAGGCCCAGAGGGTAAAGAGGTGACTGGCAGCCCTTGAGGGGTGGGCTCCAGCTGTGCTGGGATCCTGGGGGCACAACAGGGCCAGTGGGGGAGGGGCTGACAGAGTCTGGAGTCAGCTTGTGCCCCACGGAGCTGCTCCAGGAGCTAGACGGAGGGGGAAGCCCTCCTCTCCCCCAGCCTCCAGTTTCTGCCAGGGCTGCTGCTCAGCGTGACCTGTGGCTCAGCGTGGTCCCTGCTCACTGTGGCCTGTGGCTCAGTGCGGTTGCCNCTGCCAGGGCTGCTGCTCAGCGTGACCTGTGGCTCAGCGTGGTCCCTGCTCACTGTGGCCTGTGGCTCAGTGTGGCCTGTGNGGCTCAGCGTGGTCCCTGCTCACTGTGGCCTGTGGCTCAGTGCGGTTGCCGCTCAGCGTGGTCACTGCTCAGCGTGGCCTGTGGCTCAGTGTGGCCTGTGGCTCAGCGTGGTCACTGCTCAGCGTGGCCTGTGGCTCAGCGTGGTCACTGCTCAGCGTGGCCTGTGGCTCAGCGTGGCCTGTGGCTCAGTGTGGCCCCACAGGAGCTGCTGGAGGGTCTGCGAGAGGCCCGCAGCCCGCGCCTCAGCATCCTGAGCAGAGCTTTGAAGGGAGGACTCCAGTGGGCAGCGGGAATCATCCACCAACATTCCCTCTGGGGAGTCTTTGCGCTTGGAGATCTCGTAGCTGCAGATAATACCAATTTTGTAGCCAAGATTTTAACTGTGGAAAGTGTTCGACCACACGTTCGGGACATGCGTGGATGGCGGGAGGAATGGTTTAGGGGGTTGGGTGCTCAGCGTTGGTCTCTGTGCCCTGCAGCCCGGGGTTTGTCTTGGCAGGTGGAGCCTGATTCACACTGGCAGGTGCTGGTATGCTGCTGCCGACTGACGGCCACTCCGGGAGCGGGGGCTGCGGACAAGCCGGACGAGGCCCGACCTCCGCCTTTGGTCATGCTGCGTGCTTGCAGGTCAGGCGGGGTGTGGATTCAACGAGTTTATCAGAAGCAGAAAGTAGGTTCCAAGGTCCAGGGCAGCTGGCATGCTCCTGAAATCGGTGGCCAGTCCTGACCGGTGCGGGGGCCGCCTGCTCCCGGAAGCTCAGGGAGGCACAGGTGCGAGGAAACAGGCGGAGGGCCTTCAAGGGACGGTCCACGCCATCTTTGACTTATTCCTGGACCATCTGGACTACATTTTCCGGTAAGTGTAAAACAGGGAAATCGATGCAATTTTCTCCTTGAGAACAGCCTATTGTGTTTATATTTTTATTTATGGTCTACAAACAGAGCGTGTTGGTTCAATCCACCACGCGATCATGGAATCCGGATGATGTTATTATCGGTTGTATAACCGACCGTCTGTTCAAACGCTCCACAGCAAACAAGGGCTGTTCAGATCGTACTCAGGGGATAATTGCCTTGCGTCCCTGGGAGACAGGCAGTAAATGGCCCTGAGCATCGGGACAGGCCGTCTGTCCACGGCAGAGCCACACAATCCGCTGCTGCGATGGGGAGAGGGGCCCACGTGGGAGGGGCAGAGAAAAGCACGGGGGAGCCCGTGGAGGACAGAGCGCAGGGGAGTGGGGCCCGGCCGCCCCTACTGGGAGCCCTTGGGGGCACTGGCCTCACCTTCCCAGCTGTGCCTGGGGACCCCCGTCCCAGTAATAATCACCAAAACACAAGGGAAAGAGGAGAAGGGAAGGGTGCCTGGAGCTGGAGCTGCAGGCTGTGGAGGGGCTCATCCCAGCCTTCACGCCACCCCCAGGCTCCTTCTCTGGGGACGAAACCCGTGGGTTATTCTTGCCGGGGGCTCTGCTCCATGTCATCAGAGGCAGACTCGTGCTCCCCTCTGGAAAGAGCAGACTCCTGCTGAGAACGAGCTGCAGCTGGTGGGAGACACTGAGGCCCACGTCTCTGCTTTGCTCAGTAGCACCAGCTGTTGGGACCCTGAGTACGTCTGTGCAGGGCACCTGGGGGTCCCAGTGGGGGAGGGTCCCCTAGGAGCTGGTTAGGGTCCCTCCCGTGGGTGCAGGCCCCTTCCCTGCAGAGCATGCATGCCCCACGGCGTCCATGTCAGCAGCTCCCGTGAGCTCTCCGACACAGGCCCTCCCCCTCCCGGCCTCACTGTCCTCACTGGCCTCCCTCCGTCCCAGACACATGTTTTCTGCACTCAGGTACTCAGCCCGGCTCTGTGATCTGGAGCAGATGCTTACAGGGGAGCAGTGAGGGGATGATCGCCTTGGTGACAGCGACTCCCTGGCCCAGCAGCCCTGCCCCAGCAGGTGCTTCACATCTTTGCCTCCTCTGAGGTGGCCCCGCCCTCCTGAGGACTGGGTGGAGAGATGGAGCAAGGACAGCCTCCAGGGGCCTCACTTGGGCTGGCGGAGGCGGTGGAACCCTTCATCCCAGGGGTGTCATCAGGTGGCCTTGCCCGTGACCCAGACAGGGGTTCACGGTGGGCTGTGGGACGGCAGGCTGGAGGAGTGTGTGTGTCACTGTGCACGTGTGCAGTGTGTGTGTGTGCACATGTGTCTGTGTTTCCGTGTGGCTGTGTGTGTGTGTACATGTGTCTGTTTCTGTGTGGCTGTGTGTGTGAGCATGCATGCGTGTCTCTCTATGTGTTTCTGTGTGGCTGTGCATGTGTGTGTGTGCACGTGTGTCTGTGTTTCTGCGTGGCTGTGTGTGTGTGTGCATGCATGTGTGTCTCTCTGTGTTTCCGTGTGGCTGTGCACATGTGTCTGCGTTTCCATGTGGTGTGCACGTGTGCGTGTGCTAAGGCTGGCAGGTGCGATGCTGCATTTCTCGTGGCGTTCTTGCCGTGTTTCTCAACCTCATCTGTGAGCGGCTGGGTCATCCTCGCGCGGCTGAGACCCACTGGGCGCAGTGAGTAGAGGTGTTGTTTGCTGTCGTGAAGCCGTGATGGCAGAGCCGAGGCTAGATTCCCAGGGCTTTCTGCGCAGCCTTGTCGTCCATCCTCGACGGGGACAGGGGACGGAGGGGCGCCTCCTCGGTGCTCTGAGAACCTGCGGTCGGGACCCGGCCCCCCTGGGCCAAATCGACAGAGGGAGTGTGGCAGTTTGGGGAAACGCAGGCTTCTGGAATCCTCAGCCCACGTAGCTCGGGTTCCCTTCCCGAGGCTGCCTGTCCCTTCTTCCCACGGGGACAGAGCTGGAGCCCGGATGGAGAAGCAGAAGCAAGTGACGTCCTCGGCTGTTGTCAGGAAGGCGGGGAGTCATTGCGGCTGCAGCTCAGGGGTGCGGCTCCTCGCTTCTCAGCAGCAGCCGCGTACATGGAACAGGTGCTCTGTGCGACCCAGTCCCGAGCTTTGAAATTTCCTGCCACGGACAGCCAAGCGCACCCCACTCATCCTGCCGGAGATTCACCAGTTAGAGCTGTTTGGGTTGAGAAAAAAGGAACGGGAGTGTCATTGAAATGTTCCGTGTGGACGGGAGCCGCCAGCCAGCAGCCCCTGGCCTCCCCGGGCAGGCGGCCCAGCGCACAGGCAGGCACAGCCCAGGGTCGGGTGGGCGGTGGGGCCCGGGTGAGCTGAGCCCGGCGGTCACTCAGGCGCCTGTGGCAGGTGGACAGGTGATGCACAGCGTGGAGCCCACGCTCTCCCTCCTGCCACCTCTACGCTCCCCCTTCCTCCCTGGACCCCGGCCGCAGCCTCACCCTTTCTGGTCCTGCTTCATAAGCGCATCAATTTGTTAAGTGCTCCGGCCCCCTGGGTGTCCTGTGGCAATCGGGAGGCTTTGGGCCAAAGCTCTGAAGGCGGCTGTGAGGACTTCCCCGCCCCCGAGGCCCCAGATGTTTGGCGCTCCTGGCTTGTGTGAACAATGGCAAAGTGCTGCAGCAACATGAAACAAAGCAAGCTCCTTCCTTCTCGGTGTCTAGCTCAGGTTTACCTGCCGTTTTGTGCCCCAGACTCGGAATACAGCAGCGACCTTGATGGTGGGCTTGTGTCTGCGTCCGCAGGAGCCCAGCTCAGGCTGATACAAACTAACAACAGTGAACATCGCTGAAGGGAGACAGGTGCTTGATGGCTGCAGGTTTAAAGGGCCATGTCAGATTCAGGAGCGGCTCGATCCAGGTGCTCAGCTGCTTCTCTCCGTGGCTCAGCTGTGTCTTCTCTGTGGTGAAAGCACCTGCCGGCAAGCTTCCTGTTCTGCCAGCTCCTGGCACCCATGGCAGAGGAAGGGGTGCGGCCCACGCAGCCCAGAGCGGGGTCTCCTGGAGGAAGAGCCGGATGCTACCCCTCGTGAGCGGGCGGATGGCGGGTGGAGGGACCGCAGACCGTCACTGCAGCACTCACAGAAGAGGAGGGACACTGCAGGTGGCTCTCGCTGCTCTTTGAGCTTTCTGAGAAATGGAAGCCAGGTCTGCTCTGGCCCCTGACCTCGCGGGGGCCCCGTCTGTGAGCTCTGACTGTCCCTGACAGGGCCCGGTGCCGGCGGGGTGTGCCGAGGCCGGGGCAGCACGGTGACCAGAGCGTCACCTCCGCCGTCCCTGCACGCCGGGGACGCTCACCTGCAGGTTTTCTGCGTGGACGCAGCCCGCTGGCCCTGGGCCTCGCTTCTGCTCTAAGACGCGCGTCAGCAGCATAGGCGCCCTTCACACCCGCATCCCGCCTGTTCTGACCGGCTTTCTTCAGCAGCATTCGTTTCAACACGTACCCTCGTCCTATTGTGATTTGTTCTTTGATCCTGCTTATTTACAAGGGGGTTAATTCCAGCTGGTGGAGGGTTTTCCAGTAACTTTAAAATTATCATTGATTTCTGACTTAATTCTGCTGAGGTCAGAAAACGCGCTCTAAATTTTAAATTTAGAACCTCTAAAACTTGCTGAAGCTTCCCATGTGGCCCCAACGTATGCACGTTTCGGTGAATGTCTCGCGGACGTCTGAGGAGAGCGTGTTGTGCCCTGTGCTGGCAGGAGGTCTGGGCCCGTCAGNGCTCTGCTCCATGTCATCAGAGGCAGACTCGTGCTCCCCTCTGGAAAGAGCAGACTCCTGCTGAGAACGAGCTGCAGCTGGTGGGAGACACTGAGGCCCACGTCTCTGCTCTGCTCAGTAGCACCAGCTGTTGGGACCCTGAGTACGTCTGTGCAGGGCACCTGGGGGTCCCAGTGGGGGAGGGTCCCCTAGGAGCTGGTTAGGGTCCCTCCCGTGGGTGCAGGCCCCTTCCCTGCAGAGCATGCATGCCCCACGGCGTCCATGTCAGCAGCTCCCGTGAGCTCTCCGACACAGGCCCTCCCCCTCCCGGCCTCACTGTCCTCACTGGCCTCCCTCCATCCCAGACACGTTTTCTGCACTCAGGTACTCAGCCCGGCTCTGTGATCTGGAGCAGATGCTTACAGGGGAGCAGTGAGGGGATGATCGCCTTGGTGACAGCGACTCCCTGGCCCAGCAGCCCTGCCCCAGCAGGTGCTTCACATCTTTGCCTCCTCTGAGGTGGCCCCGCCCTCCTGAGGACTGGGTGGAGAGATGGAGCAAGGACAGCCTCCAGGGGCCTCACTCGGGCTGGCGGAGGCGGTGGAACCCTTCATCCCAGGGGTGTCATCAGGTGGCCTTGCCCGTGACCCAGACAGGGGTTCACGGTGGGCTGTGGGACGGCAGGCTGGAGGAGTGTGTGTGTCACTGTGCACGTGTGCAGTGTGTGTGTGTGCACATGTGTCTGTGTTTCCGTGTGGCTGTGTGTGTGTGTACATGTGTCTGTTTCTGTGTGGCTGTGTGTGTGAGCATGCATGCGTGTCTCTCTATGTGTTTCTGTGTGGCTGTGCATGTGTGTGTGTGCACGTGTGTCTGTGTTTCTGCGTGGCTGTGTGTGTGTGTGCATGCATGTGTGTCTCTCTGTGTTTCCGTGTGGCTGTGCACATGTGTCTGCGTTTCCATGTGGTGTGCACGTGTGCGTGTGCTAAGGCTGGCAGGTGCGATGCTGCATTTCTCGTGGCGTTCTTGCCGTGTTTCTCAACCTCATCTGTGAGCGGCTGGGTCATCCTCGCGCGGCTGAGACCCACTGGGCGCAGTGAGTAGAGGTGTTGTTTGCTGTCGTGAAGCCGTGATGGCAGAGCCGAGGCTAGATTCCCAGGGCTTTCTGCGCAGCCTTGTCGTCCATCCTCGACGGGGACAGGGGACGGAGGGGCGCCTCCTCGGTGCTCTGAGAACCTGCGGTCGGGACCCGGCCCCCCTGGGCCAAATCGACAGAGGGAGTGTGGCAGTTTGGGGAAACGCAGGCTTCTGGAATCCTCAGCCCACGTAGCTCGGGTTCCCTTCCCGAGGCTGCCTGTCCCTTCTTCCCATGGGGACGGAGCTGGAGCCCGGATGGAGAAACAGAAGCAAGTGACGTCCTCGGCTGTTGTCAGGAAGGCGGGGAGTCATTGCGGCTGCAGCTCAGGGGTGCGGCTCCTCGGTTCTCAGCAGCAGCCGCGTACATGGAACAGGTGCTCTGTGCGACCCAGTCCCAAGCTTTGAAATTTCCTGCCACGGACAGCCGAGCGCACCCCACTCATCCTGCCAGAGATTCGCCAGTTAGAGCTGTTTGGGTTGAGAAAAAAGGAACGGGAGTGTCATTGAAATGTTCCGTGTGGACGGGAGCCGCCAGCCAGCAGCCCCTGGCCTCCCCGGGCAGGCGGCCCAGCGCACAGGCAGGCACAGCCCAGGGTCGGGTGGGCGGTGGGGCCCGGGTGAGCTGAGCCCGGCGGTCACTCAGGCGCCTGTGGCAGGTGGACAGGTGATGCACAGCGTGGAGCCCACGCTCTCCCTCCTGCCACCTCTACGCTCCCCCTTCCTCCCCGGACCCCGGCCGCAGCCTCACCCTTTCTGGTCCTGCTTCATAAGCGCATCAATTTGTTAAGTGCTCCGGCCCCCTGGGTGTCCTGTGGCAATCGGGAGGCTTTGGGCCAAAGCTCTGAAGGCGGCTGTGAGGACTTCCCCGCCCCCGAGGCCCCAGATGTTTGGCGCTCCTGGCTTGTGTGAACAATGGCAAAGTGCTGCAGCAACATGAAACAAAGCAAGCTCCTTCCTTCTCGGTGTCTAGCTCAGGTTTACCTGCCGTTTTGTGCCCCAGACTCGGAATACAGCAGCGACCTTGATGGTGGGCTTGTGTCTGCGTCCGCAGGAGCCCAGCTCAGGCTGATACAAACTAACAACAGTGAACATCGCTGAAGGGAGACAGGTGCTTGATGGCTGCAGGTTTAAAGGGCCATGTCAGATTCAGGAGCGGCTCGATCCAGGTGCTCAGCTGCTTCTCTCCGTGGCTCAGCTGTGTCTTCTCTGTGGTGAAAGCACCTGCCGGCAAGCTTCCTGTTCTGCCAGCTCCTGGCACCCATGGCAGAGGAAGGGGTGCGGCCCACGCAGCCCAGAGCGGGGTCTCCTGGAGGAAGAGCCGGATGCTACCCCTCGTGAGCGGGCGGATGGCGGGTAGAGGGACCGCAGGCCGTCACTGCAGCACTCACAGAAGAGGAGGGACACTGCAGGTGGCTCTCGCTGCTCTTTGAGCTTTCTGAGAAATGGAAGCCAGGTCTGCTCTGGCCCCTGACCTCGCGGGGGCCCCGTCTGTGAGCTCTGACTGTCCCTGACAGGGCCCGGTGCCGGCGGGGTGTGCCGAGGCCGGGGCAGCACGGTGACCAGAGCGTCACCTCCGCCGTCCCTGCACGCCGGGGACGCTCACCTGCAGGTTTTCTGCGTGGACGCAGCCCGCTGGCCCTGGGCCTCGCTTCTGCTCTAAGACGCGCGTCAGCAGCATAGGCGCCCTTCNGCAGCATAGGCGCCCTTCGCACCCGCATCCCGCCCGTTCTGACCGGCTTTCTTCAGCAGCATTTGTTTCAACACGTACCCTCGTCCTATTGTGATTTGTTCTTTGATCCTGCTTATTTACAAGGGGGTTAATTCCAGCTGGTGGAGGGTTTTCCAGTAACTTTAAAATTATCATTGATTTCTGACTTAATTCTGCTGAGGTCAGAAAACGCGCTCTAAATTTTAAATTTAGAACCTCTAAAACTTGCTGAAGCTTCCCATGTGGCCCCAACGTATGCACGTTTCGGTGAATGTCTCGCGGACGTCTGAGGAGAGCGTGTTGTGCCCTGTGCTGGCAGGAGGTCTGGGCCCGTCAGCGGGGCCACGCCTGTGGATCGTGGTCCTGGGTCCGCGTTACCCTGACCCGCCTCACACCTGCCTGCCGGGACCCTCCCGACAGGTGCACCGAGCCGCCGTGCTGGTGGGCTCCTCCTCACAGCCGCTCTCACCGCGGGACAGGTGCTGTGGCTCCCCTGCAGCTTCCCCTCCGTGGGGCTCACTGGCCTCCCTCGTCTGTGGGCCCTTGTTGTCCGTAGGTTCTGGAATGTTCCCAGGCATCGTCCTTCCCGGCCGTGGCTGCTCATGTTCCTCCCCTCCCCCGCCAGACTGTAGTTCCCCGCATGTCAGGCCTGCCGCGTCTCACTGCTTCTCCGTCCCTGGTTTCCCTCATCTTTGTTTTGTGTTCTGTTCGGGGATTTTCTAATGCCCTGACGTGTGATTTTCTGTTAAACCCACTGATTTTACTTTCAATTTCAGATGTCCTACTGTCAGCTGGAGTCCCCGTTCGATGTCTTTCTTGGATTCCTTCATTTCTTGACACTCGTGGTCTGTCTTTCCTGTGTTTGTGTTTCCGTGTCGGTTACTCCCGATGTCTGTTTGCTAACACCTGCTGGATCATCTGACGGTCTCTTTCCGCTGCCTCTTCTCCCCCCGTCACCACTCATGTATCGGGTCGTTATTCCTGACAAACCTCGTCAGCGTGGCCCACGTGCCGGCCTTGTGAAGAGTGACGTGACGGCACCCACGCTGCAGTGGATGCACATGGTGTCCTTGCCCCCCAGAGTGCTCGCAGCCCCTCTTCCAGGACGTGGGCCAGCCATAGTCCTCGGTGGGGATAATGGGTGAAGTGGATTCACAGTCCACGGGCCACAGAGTTTGTCTTGCTGCCCGGAGGGACTTCTGCGGCTGGCTGTTCATGCCTGTGGCCCTCCATCTTCCCAGCCCCGAGATGTCTCCAACATGTGCAGGACAGAGCTGCAGGGTGTGGGACTGGCACAGGTGTGGGAGGGCTGCCCGGGAGCAGGACGGGGCTCGTCTCTCCTTGACCCTCTCCCCTCCCAGGCCGGAGGGGATGAGCCCATCTTCCACCCAGGGAGGTGGAGGGCGTGAAAATCCACGTGGAGACACAGAGGGCAGCTTAGGGCGACCGGCATTGGGGTTTGCTGGGACTGGGGCTCCTGGGACGCAGACACTGAGTGCTAGAACCTGGTCATCTGATGCCCCAGAGCCTGCTGTTGTCAGTGAACCTTTATTTCCACTCGTTAGGATCCTTTCTCTCCTCTTTTATGTTTGGCATGTCTGGGGGCCCTGGTGACCCCACTATGCAGCCTTGTTGGGGACAAAGCATCCCTCACGAGGTCACCTCTCAACACCTCCTTGATGTTGGGTGAGCGGGAACCCAGGAGCCGTAAACAACCAGCCTCAGGTACTTCTCATCGTTGGGTAGCCCTGGGAGCCCTGCTGGGACTCGGGGCCCATTTACTAACTGGGTCCCGAGGTTCCATAACCCCACCCCAGGCCCCAGCTCCAAGTCCTCCTCCTCAGGCCCTCCAAGACCCCAGACCCTTCTGAACGTTTTGTGGTGCCCCACTGGGGTGTGACTGTGGCCTTTTCCCCATTCCTTGGCCCAGCATCTTCTTGCTCCCCTGAAATGTCCTGCACCGGTCCCTTGCCTGGCCTCGCTCTGGCTGTGGTCTCCGGAGTCAGCTGCCCACTCCAGCACGTCCTTCAGCTGCTCCCGTCCTGTGTGGGGTCTGCTCCTAGCCGCTGCCCCTGACACAAGGCGGTCACCCCAGAGGGGAGCCGGGACGGCTGTCTGCGGGTCCCGGTGTGCAGCAGAGGTGATCAGTGGGATGCGGTGGTGATCCTTGTCTCTTAGAGGCCGTCCTAAGTGTGGGGTGCAGAGAGAAGCACGCTGAGTGGAGGAGCTCCTGTCTAAGACCTTCTTTCTCCCGCTTTCCATGTGGGAGCATGTCGATGGACCCCCCCGCCCAGCCCATCCAGCTGCCCTTCCTGTTCCCCGGGGCTCACTCAGGTGACGTGAGTTTGGTGCAACAGGGAGGGGCTGTGGCAGGTGGGTGTGCTGAGAGTTGCCTTGGGCACCCGTGTACCAAGGTGGGGACCCCACATGCTGCGGTCTGGCCAGCCCGAGACCCACATGCATGAGCATTGGGAAGTGGGTTCTTTTATGTGAGTGAAATTCCCGGTGCCCTTGCTTTGTCCTTGAGACTTCAAGGTGTTGTGCACTTTTGCACAGACTTCTGTCCCCTCGGTGTAAAATACGGCTTGGAAAGATCAATCAGAAATGAGGAGGGGCCCATCATCTCTGCTCTGAGAGACCCATGGAGGGGAGGAGCCAGGGGTGCGGGCTGGCGGGCTCTCCTCCTGCGGGGTCGGCGCCCAGACTGTCTGCATCAGCGAGCCCAGGGTGGCCAGGTGGCCGGCACGTCCAGCACGAGGAAACAGACACAACTTTTCATGCCTTCAAGGGACTTCTGAGCGTCCAAGTGAAATTTAGGTGGTGCCCTCGGGGTTTCGGATGTCTGGGCTTTCTCTAACACCTGGGGACCATTTCTGGGGGTCGCTGGATGTCTGGGGGGGTGATGGCGCCCCGGGACTTGGGCATTCTTCAGTTGGGACAATAGTTCTTAATCTAAAGAGCAGATCCGTCTTGCTCTGGGGTTCTCTCCCTCAAGATGGCAGCGGTCAGCCCCTGACATCTCACCACAGGGGAGATTCCTTTAACGGAACGCAAGGGCGGCTGAGGCCAGCTGTGTGGTCAGACCGCGGGCGCTGGGAAGCCCACAGCCTTAGCGTCAAAGTGCCTGGGAGAGCCCGTGCCGGCGGCAGAGTGTCCCCTCCCCAGGGCCGGCGCGGAGCCTCCGGGGAACGGGTTGCCCCAGCCCGAGCGGCAGGCAGGTCAGCCTTGACGAGTGACTACGTCCTTCTCTCCAATGAGTGCGGTGCGTTGTGAGAAGTTCACATTTCCAGTCTGGCCACACCTTCTTTGCATGAGAACTCACGTTCATGTTCCTCCGTGACACTTCCCCTTGCACGTGCAGCGCGGGCAGCGCCCACGTTGGAGGAAGCCCTGTCGTGTGGCCCAGCTCCGTGCGCCATCCTGCCCGACCAGTGGGGCCTTGTCGGCCGCGTGTCATTTCTGCGCGAGTCAGAGCCGCTCCCCAGCTCACAGGGCTGGTTTGCTCCGAGTCAGCGGTTTTTTAAAAGTGCGGGCAGGGGAGTTTCCGTGGTGACACGCTGTCGTCTGGAAGGGAGCACGTTGCGCCCGCTCATCGGCATGAAGCTCGAAGCTCTCGCGGCAAACCCACCCGCTGTCCCTTCCCAGCCCCGTCCAGGGCTTGCAGGCCTCTCTGTCCCGATTGTCCACGCCCTCTGCTCCGTCCTGGCTGGGGGCTCTCAGGGCTGGGACAGTGCTCGGGCTCCCCTGCCCAGGAGCTCCTGGAGCAGCAGCCAGTGGGGCCTCCCAGCTGCCCTCCTGGAGCTCCTGCCTTTCTCAGGCTCTGGCAGACGCGCAGATGGCGAGTGTCACCAGCACGAGGACGCAGGGACCCTGCCCCCGCCCCTCCCGTCTGCAGCAACTCTTACCTTTGGCCTCCGCTGCCTGACTGTGTCTCAGCCACGGATGCACCGAGACGGTGAACGCCCTCTGTGGACGTCTCTAGATCTCTGAGAACGGATCCGTAAACACAACATGGTCCTCACCTTTGATTTGGGTCAGAACCTAAGAAATCCACGGTGTTTCGTCATCTCTTCAAGCAGTGGGTCAGGAGTGCATTCCGGTGAACATCCCTGATTGCTGCTGGTCGTCTCCGAAGCCCCGTGGACACTGCCCTGGCGGGGGCGGTCTGGGGAAAGCGAGCTGTCAGCAGCGACAGCCGTGGTGGGAGGCATCCAGGCAGCCGGTGGAGGGAGGAGGGTGGGCGGTCCTTCCGTGCTCGCGGCCCCATGTCCTCCTCCTCCCCGCGGGCGAGTCTCCGCGAATAGTGCAGTGAACTGTGTCAAGACGTGGGAGCCTCGCTGGGCGATGATGCAAACCGGGGGTGAGGAGGGTCCTGGGACCGCAGCCTATGCTGACCTGTGCCAGCCGCAGGCCGGGGGGGGCAAGCAGCAGAGTCCCCCCTGTAGGGCAGGCTGAGCAGTCAGGAATTTGGCAAAACCAACCACATGCCACAAAACACTTCTGTCGGCTGGAGCCAAAGACAATGTGGGTGTAGGGCGAGCGTAGCAGCGGGCACGTGAGATCACACCGCAGACATGACGGCAGGGCCCCCAGACCAGACACGGAAGGGATGCGTCGGCATTGCCGTGACCTAGGCACACGGGCTGCTGAGAGCACCTCTTTCCTGAGAGTTCGGTGCTTAGGCGGCCCGGCGAAATCTCGAGCAAACCCCTGCTTTCCTGAATGGCCGGCCGGTGCCTCCATCACAGCAGAGCTCAGTCGGCAGCAAATGCTTGATCTGGGCGACGAAATGAGGGCAAAACTATTTTTCCTCCCAGGCTGAAGAGCAACCTTCTTAAAAAACCCAATTTTTAATTTTTTTTTCGATTCGTAAAGAGTTTCCACTTCTAGATCTTTTTTTCTTTCTTTCTCTCTCCCTCCCACTTCCTTTCCCTCTTAAGTTCCTGGGATCTGTGTAATATTTGTATATTTCTAGTATCTACATACACATATTTCATGTATTTATAATTACTGCATGCTTCATGTGGAATGAGGTCAATTGTACGTGTTACACATGTCATGCGGATCTTCACACCCACTCCTTGCTCCGCGGGTGTCCTGAGAGTCACACTGACACACCTCATGGGGCCGTGTACAGCTTCCTCCAGCCCTGGGTCCTGTGGGGTCGGGCTGCGGGACAGGGTCAGCACTCTGTCCCCTCGGGGTCGGGCTGCAGGACATGGGTCAACGCTCTGTCCCCATGGGGTCAGCCTGGGGACTTGGGTTTTCTGTTGGGATTTTAGTTGACCTGAGTGATACCACCGTACATGTGTTCTCGGGCTGGACCAACAAGGAAAGCCCCCCTCTGCTCCCTCGTTTCCAAGGGCCAGCTCCCCGCCAACTGCCTCTCCTGGCCTGCAGGTCACTGCTGTGTGCACTTGGTCCAGAGTTCATAGGAGGGGGCTGGCAGGCTCTCTCTGCCGTACAGCTCTCTGCTGTCCCAGGAGGGCATGCCGGCGTTCCGAGGTGCTCTGGGTGGTTCCCCCGTGGCTCCTTCTCCTGAGATGAAAGGTCAGACCTGCCTTCTCTATAGTCCGATTCAGAAAGGAAGCCAGGCCGCCAGGGGCTGTGTTTCCCGACATCAACACCGCCTCTCGGTGACCATAGCCCCAGCTCAGGCTGGTCCTCTAAACGTGCTTCCCCACTTCCAACTGCAATGGGCTCTGGAAGTGAAGAGCAACCCAAGTGTTTAGACTGCAGCTTCTGGCAGGTGCCTCGAAGTCACCGTCCTGACGGAAGGGGAGCAGCTTTGCATTGATTTGTGACTCTTCAGTGAAACCCAGCAGAATGCCAATTAATCCCTGTTCGAGAAAGAAAGGATGCTCTAAATAATTCAGTGCCGTCTTTCTATAAATCACACCTCTCTGCAGTTTCGTGTTCAGAAAACCCACCACAGACACACAGACGCTCATCTCTGGGGAGGTGCCTGGGCAGCAGAGCACCCCAAGTCCTCAGCACTCGTACCTGAACCCCGTTGTTTGGCTGTGGAGAGTGATCTGCTGCCGCAGCGCGGTGGACAGAGGGAGGTGCGTGGTGATGCAGGGTCTTCAGCAGCCTGGATGTCACTGGAGGTCGTGTCACTTGTGGAAGGGTGGACGCCTGGGCCTCCAGCGTCAAGTCCGTCTCATCCGTCCCATGCCGGCTTCTGTGCCCCGCCTGCCTCTGGGGCCCCAGCTCTGGGGGTGTTGGTGGTCCTCGAGAGTCAGATGTCATCAGACGTTTCCTCTGAGGGTCCTGGCCTTTCTGCTGGGCCCCCCAGGCCACGGAGTGTGAAGTGGCCCGCTCCCGCTTCCCATCCCCTGGCAGGCAGCATGATAATGGCTTTTTAATGGTTTTCAATTTATGCGACAAAGAGCCCCAGCTAACCTATTGGAAGAACAGTGACAGGAAAACAAACCAGACAGTCTGTGCTTTCGCAGCCCGTGTGCGCTAATGTAATTAACGGTTTCTTTCCAGCCTTTTAGCTTTCCAAGCAAAGTGGTGTTTTAGCTATTCAATGTTTGACACTTCAATAGAAATTTTGATTAAAAAATTCAGGGTATGGAGTGGTTACACGGCACGGGTTTCTGTGGGACGATGACTTGGGCATGCGAAGGTCACAGAAACTCTGTTTATTGGAACAGTGTTTTGCGGCACTTTCTAAGGTTGGCAATGTATGACCTTTGTCCAAGACTAAGCCCATAAACCCAACCTCAGACGGTCCCTCTCCCCCCCAAATAGGGAGGGGAGCCACCCAAATCACCACCAATGATGGAAATGGATACATTAACACTATTAGATGGGTTGATTAGTAAACTGAGGTCAAGGAGGCTGGCGGTAAGAGGAGCCCACAGGTGGATGTGTGGTCCAGGCTGACTTGTAACGCAGTCAGCCCAGTGTGGGACTCCATCCCAGGACCCCGGCATCATGACCTGAGCCGAAGGCAGACGCTGCACCGACTGAGCCACCCAGGCAACCCCAAAGAGTCACTGCCATTTAAAGAAGAGGTAGGACTCCCTCTAGATCCGAGGGGATTGGAGACACGGCCCCGAGGAATGTGTGAGCCTCCCTGGGCCACGGGACCCTCATCGCCGGCACTGAAGCCGACTCTGGATTTGATGTTGTCGGTTGTTGTGAACTTGCTCAGGCTGATATCGGTGACTGGGCTCTGTGGGAGGACGTCCCTGCTCCCAGGAGATCACGCTGGCATCCTGGGGGGACGAGCCGCGCCCTCTGGAATTCCTTCTCCGCTCAGTGAGAAGCGTGCATGGATACAGATGTCTGGACGTTTCATGTTAATGGATCTCCCTGCAAGGTGGGTGCCTAGCCTGTAATTCTTTCAATTTTTGTGTTGGCTAGACGTTTTTGAAGTGAAAAAAGTCACCATATGTAAACATGAAATTATTCTGTGAAAGCGTTTGAAGAGTATCTTCACCCCCATTTCTAAAGAGTTCCCGGCGTTCTGGCGATGATGACGGTTTACTGCTGATCGAAGTGCTGTGGGGTTTAGTGCCTCCCGGATTCCCAGACACAATCCTGCGTCCTTCCTACTTATCATAGTTCTTACAGGCGAGACGTCTCAGCCCACCGCCCGGAGTCACGTTTCCCACGGTGTGTGTCCGCGTGCCCAACAACACGTGGAGACGAGCCTGCGGGTGGCCCTCGTGAAACTGCAGCCTTTTCTTCAAAACAGTGCTTTCAAGAGATCAGATTTCCGAGTAAGACTAACTGCAATTCCTGCTGTATTTTTCTTTTCAAACCATTACCAGTGGGTAGAGATGAAGGAATTAATTACCATTAGCTACGTGTGGAAGACGCGTCTATAGTCGTTTGGGTTTTCATTAACTTTATGTTGGTGATTTATAAGTGGTTGTTCCGTGAAAGTCCAAGCCTGAAAAATGGCTTAAAATGAAAATATTCTGTAGCCAATGTGTTTGGGAGACACTGTGTGGTTGTAATGAGGAAAATAAAGGAGTTTGTACCAAACACTCACACAGGTCTGTTCACAGTGAAAGGCACTGAGCAGAACCACAGCCCGACTCGCCGTGGTCAGCAACGAAAGCCCTCTTTGACCTGGGTTTGTTGATAGTAACCAGAGTTTTTACTGAGAGCACATCACCGCCCTGTTGACTCATCAGAGCCTCGGGGAGCAGACCGTGCGCCCGCAGATGGCCGGAGCAGCAGCAACCAGCACAGACGTCTGGTTAGAACTGGTCGTGCGTGAAGACGGGGCGCGACCGTGAGAATGCATGGAGTTGATGTTATAAACGGGGCCTCGGGGGAACGTAAGACAATACTGATGATTGTGCATTTTCAATACGCTTTACTGATCACTCTTAAGTCATAAAACCTTACCGTCTTTATGGCCCTTTCAACTGTTTTTCTGCCTGTCTGGATGTTCCTAAAGCCGTGAGGGTGAGTGGTGCCTGCTTCTGACAGGAGGGCGCCCTCATCCTCACGATGGGAACGTGGTGGCTACGGCACCCGAGAGTCCGCCGGGGAAGGCTTGGCGTCGCTCCCGCGCTCCGATTCCTGGAAGAAAGGCTGTGCTCAGCTCAGCGCCCTTCTCCCTGAGGATGAGCTTGCCACGTGTCCGTTTGATGCTGAGTTCCTGCTGTTGGGGTACACGTGCCTGGGTCAGAGGAGGAATCTCAGCAGGAAGGCGACAGGTGGCTTCAGGGGATGCTTCTGCGCCCGCTGCCCCTCACCCCTGGTCCTCACTCGGCCTCTCCTCTGTCCGCCGGGGCGCCTTCGGAGGGATAGTGCCAAGTCCCACGGTGACTGCCATGTGGGGTTGTGTCTTAGGCAGATGAAGGAGTTTTAATTTACTCCTGGGGACGCTGAAGTAATGTGGTTATTTTAAATCTATAATTTATAGTAATGCTTAGATCCGTGTCTATGTTTTGGAAGAAAACACACAGAGACACATTCGACCAAGAGGAAAACGAGAAGAGTAAGAAACAGACAAGTTGTCCTTTGTACACGGAGACAACCGACCAAACCAACAGAGGGGACGCCAAATGTGAGTCACGGTGCTGAACAAGGACAGTTTCATGGGGTGTTAGAGAATTAAAGACAATGTGTGCTCCCTCCTGTGTCACCACCCACATCTCTCCAGGGTCCTCCTGTCCCCTGGGTCCCTCCAGATGCCTCCTGTCCCCTGGGTCCCTCCAGATGCCTCCTGTCCCCTGGGTCCCGTGCTGCTCCAGACTTGGCAGCATCAATGTCCTTCCCTGATGGACTGTGCAGTGGAGGTGACCCCTAAGTCCAGGCCCCTCACCTGCTGTTCACACCCCTCAGGAGCCAACCCCAGTCACTTGGCTCAGCGCCCACTGCCTTCTCCTTCTGCCCTTGGCGTCCTGGCCTCCTCACTCCTCAGAAAGCTGGGACGGTCCCCATGATGGGATTCATGTTCAGAGGACCTGCATCTGTAGGGCAGCCCTTTCCCACCACACGGGGCTCAGCGAGGCCCCCCCACACCCCAACCAGGGTCACCGGGGGCCATGAGTCCCCCAAGAGTGCTGGTACTGTTGGGGGTGCCTCTGTGCACTGTGGGTCCGCTGGCCATCTGCAGACTGTCCAGCTTAAGGCCTGGTTCCCTGCAGAGGGCGGCCGGCAAGGTGTCTGCCTAGCTCACCCCGTGTGTGCCATACCCCAGAGAAGGAGGAAGAAAGCACGCAGAAGGCGGTACTGGTTTCGGCAAGACCTCCCAAGTACCAACAGTGCTGGTGAGCGGGAATGCAGGGGCTCCCTCAGGCATGCGAACCTTTAAGCAGAGGCCAGCGTGGGAGCCGGGCTTGCCCCCGCTCTGCTGAGAACGGAGAGAGCTGGAGATTCTGACGCAGCCTCCTTAATACCATCGGAACTAGCAGCGTTCAGAGCCGAGTTAACTTACGGGGTGCGTTCTGGTGGAAGCATCACTTCTGTGCTGTTGTACTGTCTGACTTCTGACGAGCCGGCTGAGTGCTAAGATGCATTTGAATATATGCAGTGGCTTCGTCTTCCCCGAGACGCTCGGAACGTTGTGACTTCTCATTTATTGACGATGCTGTGTCCTCCATGGGATTCCCTATAAACGTGTGGTTGATCGATAAGGTACCCCTGATTGGTGACAACAGACCGGAGCGGTCTCCTGTCCTGCTCTGGGGGTGCAGGTGCAGGAGCAGAGGGGGCGAGGGTGCCCCCAGGTCATGGGGAGGGGGTCAGTGAGCTGGGGAGGGGTCTGTGTGCCAGGGAGGCCTGGTTGAACCCATGTATTGGGTCCAGGGCACCGGCTTCTGAGCAGGGAGGGACACATTCGTGCCCTCTGACACTGCATCCCCCAAGCCCCTCAGCTAGTTGTTAGGGTGCCTGTGGGGCTCAGGCTCAGGCTGAGAGGGCACGGTGTTCAGAGGTTCATTGCAAACTGCCTGACCATGGCCGCCATGCAGGATGAAAATACGTAATTTGATTGAGTTTTGATGAGTAATGAGGTTTGCACATACATTTTGATGACGTTTGAGGCTGAAACTTACATTTGTGTCACACAGTGTGGCTTTTTAACTTTTTTTGTATCTATTTTTCATTTGGGAGGTTTGCTGCTTCTCTGTATTTCATTCACGTGCTGGTTTAACTCTTGCTGATTTTCTCCAGACTCAGATATCTGAGTCGATATCCTTTCCTTGGCGTCCTAAAACATTACTTTTGGCTTCATTCTTGATCTTATTTGAAGGTCGAAGCTTACTACCCTCGTTGGTGTGGCGTCTGTGGCCGGGCGAGCACGCTCTGCCCGAGGTTCCCGAGTGCAGTCGATGCCTGGCCACGGGAGGTTATGGAGGCCCGAACTCGTTTCTGTGTGTCCACAGGTGACCGGAAGCTCTGCTTGGGGACTCGAATTCACAGGCTGTTATAGTTACGTTGCCCCAAAATGGAAGCCGCTGTGTCTGGGGTGTGCAGGCTGCTTGGCCCCGCGGGGACTTCATTTCAGTTAAAATGAGTGTGGTCTGCTCCTGAATGTCCACACAGTGGGAGGTGAGCCCAGTCCACGGTGGAGTGTTTTTATCTCCATTTCTCTGGAAAAACAAAGAAGAGATGGAGAGAAGCTTGCTTGATACGCACAGGAGCGCGAAGACCAGCGTGGGGTTTGCAGGAGGGAGCAAGCGTGTCCGCTCGGAGGCCCTCTCTGAGCAGGAGAGCTGTGGGATCCTGGCCCCTCCTGCTCCGTGGCTCAGCTGCCCCGCGGACGAGATCACGGGAACGACCCGTGTCGGCTCCTGCCTGAGTCTCAGCGTGGCAGCGCCCGCGATCGCTGGCTGCCGCGTCGGCTCAGGTCACCGTAACTCAGCACCCAGACGGGCGGCTCCAGCCACAGACCCTGGCTCTCCCCCAGCCCTGGAGGCCGAAGTCCGAGATCCAGGTGTGGGCGGGGTGCTTCCTCCCGTGGCCTCTCTCCTCAGCGGGCAGACGCTGCCTGTGTCCTTATGAGGTTGTCCCCTGTGCGTGTCTGTGCCCTGACCTCTTCTCACAAGGACACCAGTCACATCAGATTGGGGCCCATTCCCCATGGGCTCATTTTGCCTTAACGAGCTCTTTGAAGCCCCTTTCCAAATACAGTCGCGTCTGAGGAAACAGGACTCAGCCCATCACACCAGCCGCAGACCCGGCACTGACTTTATTTACTGGCCGAGCTTTGGGGGAAGGGGACCCTCCACCCCCCCAGGCTCCGGGGCAGGACAGCACTGCTGCTGGCGCATCTCATCGCTGCCACGTTTAATGGCTCTTGGCAGGAAGGACGAGAACTCAGAACACGCATCAGGGCCTGAGGCAGACGGCACGCCCTCCCCGTGTTGCCTCTTAACCGGCTCCACTCCAAGCCAGGGCTTCCCCCCAACGGGATTTTCAGCGGGTTTCTGTCAGGTGCCCCCTCGGTCTTTGAAGAGAAGCGTGGGGAGGCCAGACCGGTCCATGCGGTTACGGTCGGAGCTGGCGACACTGACCCGAGCTCGGCTTTAACTTAGTGCAGACACGGGCGGTTCCGTGCAGAGATGTTGACCGACGCGTGTGTATTCACGGCCACACGTCCTCTCAAGCTCTGCTGTCTCGCTCGGAGATGCTTATGTCACGGAAGCTCCTCTGACTGCGAGCCCCTTCAGATACCCACACAGTCCAGGACACGGCAGCAGCAAGGAGCCCCCTGCCGTTCCACACGTGGACATTTGTGGTCAACCTGATTACATCTAGCAGCAAAGCAATCTTTTTCACTTTCCGTTGTCCCTGTGTTGGGGGTGGCTCGGGTGTCGTAACGGATGGCCCTGGGCGGTAGGGGCCTCTCCCGGTGATCTGAGCCGGCCTCCACGTTCTACTCGCGGTCTGCTCCTCCGGGTCGGCAAGGACGCGCTGCTGCACCTGACGCGAGCCTGTGACGTGTGGACTCTGTCAGATCACAACGCTGACAGCAGTGCGGGGGGAAGGTCCTGACTCGTGATTCCTTATTACCCTGGAACAGACTCGGACTGACACTGTCCAGCTCATGCCCCGGCACTGACCCGCTGGCCCCGCTCCACCTGGTTTCATCTACCACGCGGGCCGCACACAGACTTCTTAGGGGTGAAGATTTTTATTTTTGAAAATCTGTGAACGTTACCTTCCTGATGGTTCAGCCACTCAAGACAGAGCTGCTTTCCCACCAGACATGACGAGCTGCAGGGACGGCACAAGTCCACGGATAGCACAGGTCCATGGACCGAGCGGCCCCATGTGCTGTTGCTCCTTCTGCTTTTTCGCAGAGTGGTGGCGTGGCCGTCTGGGTGGGCGCTGCATGCATGGCGGCGGGTGTAGAGAGAGCACTTTCCCACAGAACCGTGGCTGGTGAGGCGATCCACTGACCGTGCTGGGAAGGGGGCTGACCGCTGTTTGGAAGGGCCTTGTCAGGGTGATGCAGGGAACCGCCCACGGGGTGGTGGGTGCCGAGGGCTCCGCGTCCCATCCCCAACTCTGCCCACTGGCTCTGGAGGCTTCGTGCCTTCTGGGTTCCCCAACTGAGGCTGGAATGATTCACCAGGGGGAGTGATGACGGGTGGTCCGGGGGCCGGTTAGCCTCAGGACCCTTGACACACACGTCCTTCTTGATCAGAAAGAAAACAACAGGACAGAGAACGGGAGGCTACAACTGAGAAAACTGAAACACGAGGGAAGAGAGGTGCCCTCTGGGAAGGGTGGGGGCAGCAGGCAGGGCCTCCCCAGACCTGGAGGTGCCATGTACCGTCCACACAGTTCAGTAGAGGACTGTCTGCTCGAATCCCCAGCCCGGTTTCTTCCCAGGATTTGTGTCGTTTTCACAGCTAGTACCACATGGTGATAAGTCCTGCTCCAAACCTGAGCCGGGAGTCAGCACTCTCCATCCCAACACGGCTAGCAGAGTCAGCAGGGACGCCGAGCATGCGGCCACGGTCATGCTGTCCCTCAACGAGACTGAGAACACCCTAACATTGTTCAGCTGTCCCTACGTCCAGAAGAGTTTAGAGCTGGTGTCCAATAAAATGCTCATACGAAGAACTGCAGTAAAATAGAAACACGTACTAAGGACTGCTAGAGAGACAGGAAACGCTGACGTCAAAACCAAACTGCACTTGACCTTCTGCGCAGCTCGGATATTTCTGGAACTCAGGGCAAAGACTGACAAATAGCCCTCGTATGTAGGCATACGATTTTTAGATTCATTGCACCATATAAGCTATAGCCTGATCGTACTAAGGTTTGGGGAAGGTGATCTTAATCCTGCAAAGCATTGGATGCATGAGGGCTTTGAGGTATTTTGTGTTTTTCCAGACAACGCAGGTCGCTGTACCCTCTGGCAGCATCTGACCTAAGCAACTCCACTCGTTCTTCAAGGGTAATTTTGAAAGACACTTTGGTCTACTTACTTTTGGATATATTATGTTTGTTTAAACACTGAGCAGAACTCTTGGTATAAGGAGCCGCATTCATTAAGAAAGCGCTGATTCAATGGTACTCTTATTTAATAATCTGGCTTCTGTATGAATACAGATCACAACATTCTATGGAAATGACCAATATCTGGATCTTCTAACAGTAATACTTCCACGAACATTTGGCAATCTTTTACTCATAAGAATGAGGATGCGGGGTTTTTGTTGCTGCCGATTGTCTGCTAATAGCCACCATTTTTTGAGTAAAATCCCTACTTAGTAATGAAATTAAACATGAGTGTTATTAGCAGGCTTTGAGGAACGGGTGATTATTTGATGGAAATTGAATATGTTTACATTTTAAGTGCCAAAATTTTACAATGAAAACAGATAAGAAAAGATAAGTATTAGCATTTGTTGAATTAAATCATTAAGTTCTCTCCTTTTTCTGTTTAACACAAGAGTCAGCAAACTATGGACGGTGGTCCAAATTCAGGCCATTGATGTTTGTATGAATAAAGTTTTATCGGCACTCAGCCATGTGTCCCCTGCATCCGCTTTGTGGTACAGCACACATTCCCCAGGCAGAGGAAGTTCACCATCTGGCCCTTCACAGAAAACACTTGCCGCCCCTGCTGTGTCATGAATCTTTCACTAACTTATTGAGAGTTTTTTGAATATATACCTTAGTCCAGTGCTGGGGATACAAAGGTGAGGGAAAGCAGAAGGCCTTTCCTACCATCACAGGATCCCTTCACAGGCTAGGACAGATGTAGCAAGACCATCGCTAAATAAAGTACAGCATCAGTTGTGATCATTGAGAAGGAGAGGGGCCCTGGGATGTCTAGATGAGTGGTCTGATCTAGTCAGGGGGCTCAGCATAAGTTCTGCTCTGAATTGAAGGATTAACAGGTGTTACCTAGAAGGAGACTGCTGGGCAGAATGTTCAGGGAGAAGAAACAGGCTGTCTACAGCTTTTGTGGCAGGAGAGAGTCTGGAGCATTCAAGGCATGGAAGAGGCCGGGGCAGGGGATCAAAGTATAACAAAGTATGGAAATCCTTGAGCACAGGGCAAGTGATGTTGGTGAAGGTTCAGGGGCCAAATCACAGCAGCCCTCTGATCATGGTGGGTCTTTATTTAAGACCAATGGGAAATCATTAAAGGTTTTTAGATCAAGGGCTTGATGTGATAAAACAGCACTTTGAAATGTTACTTCCAGGGGCGCCTGGATGGCAGAGCGGTTGAGCGTCTGCCTTCGGCTCAGGGCGTGATCCCGGCGTTATGGGATCGAGCCCCACGTCAGGCTCCTCTGCTATGAGCCTGCTTCTTCCTCTCCCACTCCCCCTGCTTGTGTTCCCTCTCTCGCTGGCTGTCTCTATCTCTGTCTTATAAATAAATAAAAAAATCTTTAAAAAAAAATGAAATGTTACTTCCAGCTGCAGTGGAAAGAATGAACTGCAAGTTATGAGAGTTGATATGGTTAAGTCATGATTTTTCTACTGTAATAGTCTAGCCAGGAGGATATCATACCTTAGACTGTGAAGGAGGCCTGGAACTGGAGATGAGAGGATGGATCTTCCCATCGATCCATCTGCCCCCCCATCCATCCATCCATCCATCCATCCATCAATTTATCTGTCCCCATCTACCCATCCATACATCTGCCCACCACCCATCCACCCACCCACCCATCCATCCATCCATTTGCTCATTACCCATCCATCCAACTATCTGCCTCCATCCATCGTTCCATCCATCCATCCACCAATCCATTTCTCCATCCATCCAGCCAGCCAGCCATCTATCCATCCATCCACCCATCCATCCATCATCCATCCAACGATCCATCAATCCATCTATCCATCCATCTACCCATCTACCATCCATCCACCAATCTATTCACCTCTCCGCCAACCCATTCATCCAGCCAGCCCCCAAGAAGGGCAAGGTGCAGAGAGATCATTTTCCTAAGGAACATTCTCAGTGTGCACTGGATTGTCATCGTGCCCCAGGTCCTTGCAAAGGTAGATGCAGGAAGATAATGTGTAGCAGGCTTTGAAGCAGGATGGGTTCCCTCCATCCTGGAAGGATGTCACGTGAGGAGGTGGTGGCATTTGATTGCACATTTGGAGAGACGGTATGTTGGGTGCTTTAGCAGAAGCAGGGACACGCTCAACATCCGGAAGGAGAGGAGCTGCTCCTCCCTGAGCACGCAGCTCTGCTGGACGGCTGGTCCTCCTCACCACGTGCGCATCCAGCAGCGGCCAAGGAGGGCTCTGCTGTTCCTCTTCATTTGCGTGTGCATGAGGCTCAGGGCGTGTGGAACCGCCCCAAAAGGCGAGGGGTCGTCATTCTGGCTGGGCCCTTGCTGACCTCTCTGACGGGCCCTCTGCAGCATAGCGCCCTGTCCAGTAGAGGCTCTTCCTGGCTTTGCCGGTGCAGGCATAGATGAGGTGGAAATGCTGTTCCAGGCACTGAGCAAGACACGACTGTGGCAGCTGCACTAACAACGATGGAAGAACTTGCAATAGTGGCCTTCTGAAATCCAAAGTTTTTCGGAACTGAACTGAGCGCTCTTAGGCTGACATTAGCAGCTGCTCTTCCTGGGCTTCACTGCCCCCAGGCCCACGGCCCCTCCCGGGCGGGGAGGCAGCTCGTTCCTTTGTCTGGGACCAGCACCAAGTGACTTCAGTCTGCAGCCTTGTGAGCGCAGGGCAGAGGCCAGGCAGAAAGCTGGGAAGGAGCGAGATGCCCCTAACGCACACTGAGTTTACTTCAGTCCCAGCAAACTGGAATCCGTGATCTTGGTGTAGCAAAGGGGAGCGTGCCAGGTGGGTAATTTGTTGCCTCTGCTGCTGTGGACCTTCTGATGCCATCGAAGTCCTGGGGGGTGAGCTGCTCCCCTACGCACTCTGATGAGACTGCTCTCTGCAGACACGGCCACAGCCGGCTCTACCCGGGGGCCTTGATCCTGGTGGGGGGCACTCAGGAGCAGAGTTCATCAGTATGGATGTGACACTTGGAGCCGTTCTGAAGGCTGATGCAGGCTTCTGCCGATGGCTCTGGGACAGGTGCCTGCGGGTCAGCCAGCTGTGTCCTTAGGGGGCATGACTCGGGGAACAGGGCCTCCATCCTGCTCCAGGGGAACTGTAGCCCCAGGGTCTGTTTAGATGGTCTGTGAGATCTGGGGCGGGTCTCTATGTTCTCGGGCTGGCGGAGCAGGAGGACAGGAGTGGCTCAGTGCTCAGGCAGACAGACCATTGTTAGTTACTCTGCATGTGTTTGGTTTTAGAAAACCCTCTTTCTTTCAATCTAGTGCAAATGCTAATGGTCTCATGTCCAGATGTCAGGATGGTGCTGCCCCAGGGTCTCTGCTGATTAAAGTGGCTCCGACTTACTCCCAGGTATCCCGAGCGTGTCTCCGCCGTGATTGCCCAGCACTTGAGACTCGGTGGGGAAAGATGCTGTCAGGGCGGGGCTCCCTGGGCTGGCGCTCTGTCCAGAACAGAGTCTGTGGGTGTCCGCGAACTCACCGCAAGCAGCTTGTGCTTGGGGCTCACCTCCTATTAACACTCCTTTCCCCCGGCCCTTTCCCGGACAGGCTGTGGGCCTGAGAGTGAACCCCCTCCTTTTTGGGGAGGTGGGTTTCTCTGCTGATCCAGGTCCTGTCAGAGCTGCAGGGACATTTCTGGTCGGAGAATCTCAGACGAGTGGCCCCTCTTTGGATCTGGTCAGCAGTCACAGGCAGTGTCCCTGAGCCCCGTGGGGTCTGCTGTCCCAGAGCCGGGCCCTCAGAGAGGTTACAGAGTGGGACGGGCCCAGCTGGTCCCAGAGAGGGACCAAGTCCGTGCAGTTTGGGCCGCCCACTGCAGACCGTGTCTCCTCGGGTTGAATTGCTGAGAAAGCGTTTATTCACGGCGTCTGGCTCCGGCCTGAGCTTCCGGGAGCTGTTCTGGAAGCCAGGACGCGCTTCCTGAGGTAACAGACAGGCCACGCAGACATCAGTCTCGGCAGGAAGAATAAAGATACCTACAGAGACGCTGTCTCATGTTCCCGCGCGTACGGGGTGTGAAAGTTCCTGAATATTTCATTATCTGATACTTGAAAACATTACGTAAAAAAGCAACGTGAGGTACAGACCAGATGACAGCAGGGTCCTCCTCGCGCTGTGGGTTACTTCCCGCTACTCACGGGCTCGTGTGAAGCGGACAACTTTGAATGACTAAAGCCCTCTGAATGCTAATGATCTGGATTCGGAAACTGCAGATGTTTCCCTTCCTTTTTTTTTTTTTTTAAAGATTTTATTTCTTTATTCGACAGAGAGAGAGACAGTCAGCGAGAGAGGGAACACAAGCAGGGGGAGTGGGAGAGGAAGAAGCAGGATCACAGCGGAGGAGCCTGACGTGGGGCTCGATCCCAGAACGCTGGGATCACGCCCTGAGCCGAAGGCAGACGCCTAACAACTGAGCCACCCAGGCGCCCCTATGTTTCCCTTCCTGAGCCGGTATTTGATGTCACATGAGATGATCCCGGAACGAGCACACCTCTCCCACATTCTTCGTTGTGACGGGTGAGGTGGTCAAAGCTGAGCTGAGCGGGCTGGGGGTGGTCCTCGTCTAGCCATCGTCCCAGGAGCTTCCAGCCGGGTGCTCCCAGCGTCCCTGAGTCCAGCCCATCGCCCGGCCCTTCCCTGATTCCACCTGAGGAACGTGCCCTTGGTCTGGCTCCACGGTGCTGCTGGGCATGACCCTCAGAGCCAAGAATGCCCTGTGGCCCCAACCCTTTCTCTTTCCCAGACGCGGCCATGGAAGAGTCCACAGTCAGTGACCAGCCTGCCCCTTCCAGCCGGTGTCAGGCGCTCCGACACCCAGAGTCCTGGATGCTACCCCAGGGCTGTCACTCAACCTTGGGACACCAGTCACACTCCTGGAGGTCGCGAGGGAGCTCGTGCATGTCACTGAGAGTGCCGGTTCTTTCCTGGGGCTTGTGACCACCAGTGATTTCTGGCTTCCCTGGAGCTAGAGATTTTCCTTGTCCGTGGGGTTTGGAGGGACCCCTCAGAGAACACAGAGACACGTAAACCGTAAGAACACGGATCGGCACAGGTGAGCTCATTTAAAATACGATGCTTAAAATGACTTTACTGATTTTGACTCATTTTAAGTGGGTCCCACTCTATAAAAAGTAATTACAATGAAAGTAATTATTTGGAATTCTTTTCCAGAACAGGCGTGATGGGGGAAGGGGTATTGCAACGCAGCGGCGAACCCGTCCTGTACCGCAAGGTGGCCCCTGGCTGTTTGCGGGTGCGAAGCAGCCAGGAGAGCGTCTGGCCAGTGTTCACAAGTTCTTCAGAAATTCAAGCCCCTCCTGTTCCGTTCTCCTCAATCCAAATGGAAAATTACATATATCAGAAGTTATAAATACATTTTGCCACAGTGATATGTAGAAAGTAGAAGGCGTTGAGGGCCTTAATTTTTTGTGAGCCATGTGCTCACAGAGAGAAAATGCTTTATTGTCTGTGATTATCTCGGCTCGTTTCTTTCCCAAAGAAATAAAATAGGAAAACATTAAAACCTTTCAGGTCTTACCTTTTATCTGAGGATTTATCTGTGAAGAAATAGTAACTGAATTGTGTTTGCACCCAAAGGAAAGACTTTTTATCTCCTCGCATTGAGAGTAATCATTCTGTGTTTGCATTAGGAAGTGGACCATAAAATATGCTGATTGAATATTATTTTTAACACGTGTCCATAGAAAGTGCTTGACACCAGCTCCGTGCACTGAAGCCTTTGGTGGACGAATAAATAGAAGCTGCTGAGTGAGTTCACGGCCGCAGCAGGTGTGGTGGCCGTGGGCACAGAGAGGAGACGCCACGCACATGGGGCCACCAGCCGGTCCTGCCTCCTCCTCCTCACCTCCCCGGGCAGCAGAGCACCCCCTCTCCACTACCCAGCCCCTCCTGCACCTGCCGCTTCCGGGCCGCCGGCCCAGCCACAGAACGTGGAGCTGCCCCGTGGGTGACCGTGTCACGGGTGCGGGCCCCGGACTGCAGAGCCGCGCACAGGCCGGCTCGCCGCACGAGCTCGCTCGCAGAGAATCGGCTTTGGGGTCGGAACTGGCAGGTGTAGCAGGTGGTGTGGGCTGCATGGCCAAGTGCATTTCATGCAATTCTCTGAACACAGAGAAGAGGGTGCAATACGTGGGTGGATGGGATGTGACGATTCTCACTAGGAAACACCATCAACGGACATTTTCACCACATTCTCTGCAAATGCACGTCTGAGCCCCTATGAGCTTGAAGCTGGTAGCTGTTAGAGCTTCCCAGTGTCTTCCATTTGTCTGAGCTCCGTCCGTGGTTCCTGCTGGAAGGAAATTCTTTACGTGACGTTCTCACACCCGTGGGGAGCCTGGAGCGAGCCTGACAGCGGTTGCTGGATGAGACGTTAAATTCAGAAACAAGAGATAAATACAAAACAGAGCTACAGTAGCCGTGGGCGAGCGGAGGGGGGGCTGACGTCTGGAGGGTGGAACGAAATTTGGCCAAAATAGCAATAATCTGTTGGCTTAAGGGGGGGGGCTTGTTGAAGTGGCTTGAGGTCTGTCAGAAGGTCATTCTGCAGGCGGTCAGATCAGATGGTCAAACGGAATGACACTGGGGCGGGTGTGGGGGTCCTGGGACAGTGCCAGACCACTGAGCACATCTGTCCCCAGTGGAGGACAGAGTGAGGAGGGGTCACCACACCCCGGTGGAGGCCTTGCACCCCGTCTCCCAGGGTGTGCCTTCCCATCCAGCCGCACAGCCCCAGGCAGGGCTGGCCACGTGGTCAGGCTGTGGCCATTGGGCCGGGGCAGGACATGTGACTGTGAAGGAGAGCAGAGCAGTGGGGCCATGGGTTCTGGGCACCTAGGAAAGTGCGTGTGCTGGGGGTATCATGTCTCGACTGCCATGCACACAGGAGGCTCGCCAGAGGGGTCGAGACGTGGCTCGGATGTGGGTGCTGCATAATTCAGCAGCTGGAGGAGACGGGCGCTGGCGCTCAGCCGGCCCCTGGAGCACGCTCGCTCCCTGTGCCTCCGCGTGCATGAGCACAGGGTTCCCGCAAGCAAACCTGAGATTCCAAAGCTCTCTGTCTCTGTCCGCGCTGTGTGACCACACAGTGAGAACATGGCCACCAGCAAACCGGGAGCCACGTGGGCCAGTCCTGGACCGTGCAGCCTCCGGCCTGTGCGGGGTGACTGTCTGTGGATGAGGCCCGTCGAGGGTGTTCTCTTAGAGACATGCACAGCCCATGACACGCACGTGTGCAGAGGAGTGAACTCACACTGTGTCCTCCGCCGTGTGCAGAGTCGTACCAGGAGCCCAGCACAGACACAAACACAAAGCCTGAGCGGCCACACCATGGCGAGCATCCAGAAGGGGGTCCTGGGGCCCTGGGTCTGGCGAAGGTTTCCGAGCTGCAGGAAAACCTGCAGGACCGTGATGAGAAGGACTGAGGCCTGGACTCCATCAAAAACCTGAGCTTCTGTTTCCCTCGCCATCCCTCGAGGGACACACTTTAAACCACACGGAGATACCACGACACGCTTCCACCCACGAGGAGCCGTGCTGCTAGGAAGTGGGGCTGCTGGCGCTCCCTCCCAGCTGCGGGCAGGGATTGTGGGGTGTGGGGCTTGTGTACGACTCCACGATTTTAGTGGGTATGCGCCTCTTCCCACGTGCATGCAGCACCCACAAGACGGACGAGCTGGAAACGTGCGGTCCGGCGGCCAGACGCACGCTCACTCTCCGCGGTTTGGGGCAGGGAGGGTGGCGTCGCCCTGGGGCCTTACCTACAACCCAGGAGCCCCATCGTCCGTGGGCCCATCGGGGCAGCCCGTTCCCCGGATTCCGATTTCATCGGATGCAGTGAACCCCAAACCAGGGCCAGGAAACCACCATCCCTTGAGCAGCTCCCAGGGCAGTGGCCAGGCTCAGAGCCGAGGCCAGAGGGCCCGGGTCCCTGGCGCCCTGTGAGGACCATCCGTCCAGATTCGTTCACTCGGGAGCCTACGGAAGCTTTGGGGCGCCGTGATCCTGGTGTGTAAATACCTTCTTGGGAAGTTGGTGCAGAAAACATGCTCTTTCCAGGTCAGCGAGCTGTCCGCCCCAGGCCCTCGCTCTCCCGCCGACGGGAACCTGGGAGAATATGCAGACATTCGGAAGTGTTGCAGTGTAGGGCAGGAGCGGGGAGTCCTCGGCAGGCCATGAGGGGAACACAGAGCACCCGAGGGAAGCGAGGTGCGTTGAGAGCGCTGTGACCCACCAGCACCTTGCGGGCCCAGCGGGAGAGGGACCAGCGTCCCCTCATCCTGCGTGTGGAGCCGGTCTTGCAGGTTCCTGCTCATTCACGGCCTATAAATGGCTTTTCTGTACCCGTAACGATAATGAATATATTTAACAACGATTATTTTTGTCCCAGTGAAGAAAAAAACAATTCTCAGGAGAAGCCACGTGGTTTTCTTTCCTTCGGCTCCTGCCTTTACGTCTTCATGTCAGGGTTTCTGCTCTGGGATATTCTGTCCCAACGTCTCCCAGCCGCGTGGGGACTGGCTGGTGGCAGCTGGCTGCTCGGGTCAGAAGACAAGTTTTAATTAGAGCCCAGATGCAAAGCAGGGTCTGTGAGTGTGTCCTTGGGGCCGCCGTCCTGCAGACGCTGGGACACAGGCCCAGGAAGCAGGGGGCCGGAGAGGAGGGCTCCCCGTGCACAGCGGCTTGCTGCTCCTGAGCCCGCAGCTGGGGAGGGCAGCAACCACGTTTGTTCATTCTACTGTGGCCCCATTGCTAGACCCCCTTCCTCCTGCCAGCTGCGTTACTTAGTTCCAGGTTTGTGGTGCTCATGGACGCCCAGTTTGCCAGCACCCGGCGCTCCGCTCGGCATTGACGGGGCCAACGGATGCGTGAGGAGGGGGTGAATGTGGATTTCATCAGACCAAGGGCGCCCTCAGGGAGGCAAGGCCCGAACCCAGGTACACCTTCTACAAGGAGCATGCACTGAAGGTTGGGGAGGCAGGGCCCTGGCAGGCTTCCTGGAGGAGGTGACACGGGGGAAGGGGAGGTCTCCAGGTGGGGCTGTGGGAAGGGGGACAGCAGGAGCTCAGGATGCTGGAGGGTGTTTCCCAGCTGCTCCTGACTCAGGAAGGAAGGGGGGGCCGACTGGTCCAAGGGCGTGTGGTCTGGAGTTTTCTCTTTTTAAAAATTGCTTTTAAACATACTCTGCCTTTATTTTCCCCTCATGTTTTATTATAAAACTTCTCAAGTATACGCAAAAGCTGAAACAAGAGAGTCCCCACTGCATTTTACCGGCTTCATGATACTTGGGGTTAGTGTTCTTCTAATTCCAGGGTTACGACTCTAACGCAGTTCAAGCACCAAGGAAAAGAACTGGGACTGAGGTAGGTCGCCGTCCGCACAGCTTCCAGAGGGGCCGTGCTGTCGCTGAGTAGGGAGGGCAGGGGTCCAGGCCAGCTCGGGCGAGGCCAGCGGCACGCGCCTCATTCCAGGGATGTGTCCATGCCGGCGATGGACCCGAAGTTTGCAGACAAATGTCGTGAAGTGAGGGTGCGCTTTCTGCCTGAAAATCTCACTAGATGTCGCTTCTGTAAGTCAGTCAGGGAGACGACAGGTCCGTCCCCGAGCAAACGTCCTACACGCATCGAGGCTCCTGGGTCCAGACGTAGGGTCCAGGCGGGAGCCAACCTTGAAGGCGGGGAGTCCCCTTTCGAGAGGCGCAGCCTGAATTAACGCCCAGATTCCAGAGGTGGCTCCTTACAGCAGGTGTGCCCACGACCGCCACCCCCCACTCCCCAACACCCCGTGAACGCCATAGGTGCTTGCAGAGCCCCAGGAGGCATCTTCGTTACACATCTGTGTGGATTCGGATTGCCTGCTTGTGCCAGAGGGAAGGCCTTGTAGGCTGGGTCGCATCGTTCTTACAGTGACTCAGGCAGGCATCACCGGCCTTCGGTCTCCGGGGTCGAGGCTGAGGCTCAGCGAACGGCCACACCGCTTTCCAGTTCCACCGCACGTGAAGCAAGAAGGAAGGAAACCACTTAGTGTGATAGTCTTGCCCCCCCCACACACAACAGGTGGAACAGACCAGACGAGGCCCAAGCCCCAACCTCACCCTACCCTGCAGGCAGGGCCAGTCCGCTCTTGCAGGGGTGAGGTTGGGCTGTGGGGCGGCGTGCTCTGCTCTGCGGGGGGGGGGGGGGGNGGGGGGGGGTTTGGCAGACTCTAGATCAGTTTTCTTTTTGAAATGTGCAGTTTGGGCTCTGTGCCACCGGCGCCTTCCACGCACATGACGTTACGGCACCCTGCGACCCGGGCGGGAGCCGCTGTCTGGACGCGCTGTCTCCAGGCGGCTGCAGGAGCACCAGCGTGGGAAGCAGTTGGGCGTGAAGCCGGACCTGCCAGCTCCCGACGGCCACGGTCCTCCGGTGATTCATGCGGCTTGGACACTCACACCGCGAGCCGGCCGGCCATGACGCAGGCGGTGATCCGAGTCGGTGCTCCCCCGTGCCAGGCCTCCGGCTTCAGCCTTCACCTCGATTATTAACTGCAAGGCCGGCCCTGGGAACGGAGACTGTCTTTAGTCCTTATTGAGGGGGAATTCACTCATGGAAAGCTACTCTAAGGTGTGCGGTTCTCCGGCATTTATCGCATTCCTGGTGTGGTTTGGCCATCACCTCTTTCAGTGACCAAACATGCCCATCACCCCAAGGAGATCCCGTGCCCGGGAAGGTGTCACTCCCCACCCCCGCCCCAGCCCTGCAGCCTCAGCCCTGCTTTCTGTCTCCACAGATTTGCCTGTTGGGGGCGGTTCATGCGGTGGCTTCTTACAGTACGTGGCTTCCATGTCTGGCTCCTCTCCCTCTGCACCATGTGTTCCAGGCTCGCCCACCTGTGGCAGGTGTCAGCGCTCCAGCCGCCGTGGCTGGGTAGGGTCTGTTGCCTGGGTACCCAGGCTGTCGCCTCCATCTGCCTGCCATCTGTCTGTCTGTCTGTCTGTCTTATATTGGCAAACATCAAGTACTGGGGAGGATGTGGAGGCATCCGGAATGTCACACATTGTTGCTGGCAGTGCCGTTTGGGGCAGCAAATTAGTTCCTGCCTGCAAAAGCTGGAAACTTGCCTACCCTGCATTCATCCATTTCACACACGCCCAGGGGAAATGAGCGTGTAGGCCCGTCTGCGGGGGGCTGAGGGTGAGCCCCCTGAGATGTGCCCCCACATCATGCCTGTCTCCACCTCACCCAGGCCCCACCACAATAGTCCATGATGTTCACAGAAGTTTTGCTCTTAGGAACCAAAACCTAGAGCAACCCAATGTCCACAAACAGTCAGCTGTGCGACACGGGTAAGAAATGAGCTGCTGATTCACGGCAGGGAAGGATCTCCCAGAAAATAGAGGTGAGCGAGGCGGAGACAAGCAAACACTCAGGGTGATCTCCTTCCACGAGGCCCAAGACCGGGGAACACAGATCTGTGGCGGTGGCAGTCAGACGCGTGATGGCTGGCGTCCTTGACGGGGAAGGGCCATGGCTGTGTTGGGGGCGTTTGGGAATGTCGTACATCCTGACGTGGGTGCTGGTGGTACGGCCGCTCATGCATGCAGGCATGTTTCCAGTGGAGAACCCAGCGGGTGGGTGCTGCCTGGGGTGAGGTGGGGCAGCCGCGAGGAGGTGGTGGCGGGTGTCGAGGCTGTGCTGGAAAGATGGTGGCATTGCCCAGTCTGAGTGCGTGGGCGCCGCCTGGAGCCGTGGAGGGGCCTGGCCCACCAGAACTGAGAGGGGCTCCACTGAGCCAGGACGGGGGCTGGAATCCAAGGGTGGAACCCGGGCAGGTCAGGGGGCCGCGTGCCGAGTGCGACAAGGAGCCCTTCTTGTCAGGAGGGGAATGGAGCAGAGACCCATCAGAGCTGTTTTCTCTGCAACGATCGAACACATAAATCCAAGGGGAGACATTAGTTAAGGACGAACTGACCTCAATTTTTCTGTGATGATTTCTTCGTGTTTGTCAGAGAGCCCCTGCCAAGAATTCTGCGTTTCCGTGTGCTGAAAACAAAGGCGACAGCTTGGAGGAAAGGACAGAATCATAGAAGTCAGGGGTGGACCAACCTTCCAGCACCTTCTCACACCACAACGGGGGCAGGGGACAATTACCTGCACACGTCTATTTTTAGAATGCACCGGTGGTGACATTCCTGTCACCTCAGCGGGGACACTCGGCCTGGATGACCAGCTTCAGTGTTTGCTGCCTGACCTGCAGCGCGGGCTGTGAAGCCCACTGGTCTGTGCTGGGATTCAGCCCACAGCTGCTCTCACATGGTGCCTCCTCTGATCTTGAGCGCGGAACTTGGTGTCCACGTCCCAACCGCCAATCAGCGGGAACAAGTAAAAAAAGCGGTCATCTCTGCCTCGCGTTGTTAACCTAGCAGGCCTCAATCCTCCAGGTGTCTTCTTTTAGGGCCACTTCAGTGACCAAAAAAACCCGGGGCACCACGTCAGCCTAGGGTGGGCCCCGTGCAAGCAATGGATGGGCCCCATTTTCATGGGGTCCTGCTGGGGGTCACACCTGCTCAGAGAACCTCATCAGTGACCGTGCTCTGGCCTGAGCCCTCCGAGACCGTGGAGTCTGCACCGATGGACCACCGGCCATATTAAATATTCTTTCTCACTATCTTCACGGGGTGGGGTGAAGGGACACGGCGAGCCCCCAGGCTGTGCGGGCGCAGGGACACGGCGAGCCCCCAGGCTGTGCTGGGCACAGGGACACGGCGGAGCCCCCAGGCTGTGCGGGCGCAGGGACACGGCGGAGCCCCCAGGCTGTGCTGGGCACAGGGACACGGCAGAGCCCCCAGGCTGTGCGGGCGCAGGGACACGGCGGAGCCCCCAGGCTGTGCTGGACGCAGGGACACGGCAGAGGCTTCGTCCTGGGCCCGCAGGGTCCCCTTCCCGCCAGCCGGACTCGGTGTTGTCTGGTGGGCACACTGGGCTTCTACTTAGAGCTGCTTTTGCAGGACGGTTTCCACCGTTTCAGGCAGGCACTGCTTGGCACCTGGGACAGATTACCGCCATTAGTTCCTCTCTCAGGAAAGTGGGCATCTCATGCTTGATTAGGAGACTCTAATGAACAGAATTTAGGCAATTCCGTCAATACAGTCCACACGCAATTCCAATTTCAATGCCATTTTTCAATATGTGCAATAAAGAATTTTGATTACGTAGTTTTTCCCCCGCTATGAAATCCAGGGCTTTAGAGAGACAAAATCATGCTAATTAGGCACTGTTGAATGGACAGTCATTTTTTTCATCAAGGCCGATGCGTCGGCAAAAATCCCATTTCTCAGTGGATTGGGTGAAGCTGTCCATCTTCTCAACCAGAGCCGTACCTCCGTGCTGTTCATGGATTCAGGGCCGTGGCTTCTCCTCTGGATCGTCATCTGTGCTGAGGCCCGAGGAGGGGCTTGCTGCCTGCTGCGCTGGGGGCCGTGGTCAGCAAGCGCCCCGCGATTGCTCCTGCAGACCGGCCCCTTGGGAGGTGGCCCCCTTCTGGCGAGAGCAGAGGCCACAGCGGCCTCTCTGGCTCCATGCGGGGCACACACCCAGTGACACTGCCCCCCCGCCCCATGTGCCCAGTCTTGGGTTGGCGGGTTGGCGGTGGTGGAGCCGGGATGCAGGTGCGCCTCCCCTCCACAGGTGTGCAGGGCTGAGTCAGGCACACCTGAATCTCCACCTCAGCCTCTGCCTCCTGGTGGCAGCACAGATCTGTGTGTCTCTGCCAGGCGCTAACGACGCTTGGAAGATTTCTGCCAGGTGACGTGTCTTCCCTACCCCCACCTCCTCCTTTAGAACCTGTGAGCAGGTTAATTCTCTCCTTCCTTTCCTGAGTCTCTTGTCTCCCAGCTAAACAGAGGATCTTGCATCGTGTCCTGCAATGTCTACTTGAAATAGGTGTGTGACCTTCAATGACCTTCAAAGTGCCCTTCAAAAGGTGACAGGTGTGCAAATGAGAGAATGTGTGATGACATTTGGCGGCTAAAAGAGCAAAGCCCAAGACGGGATCTAGGAACACAGTCCAGCTGCTCCCTTCTGCCCGCCTCTCCTATGCCCGTCTAGCGCCGTGGCCGCAAAGCTTCTGAATTCTGGGCTCGCGACTCCACTCCCATTGCTGCTTGTGGTTGGTTACAGTTTCCTCCACTATCGACGGGGTCATCAGGTGCTCCCAGGTGTGAAGCCGGACACTCAGAATGCCAGGAAGCACCGCGATGCGACACCTGGTGCCAGTGTGCCCGCGAGGAGGTCTTGCACCTGTGGGGACAGAGGCACAGCCGGGCCAGGTCCTGAGCTCACAAGGCAGATGTGCGAAATGTCAGCGGCACCCTGAGACTCCTCAGAGCCAGCCTGCAGCTCCTTCCGTCACGGGCCGGGCACCTGTGACGCCGGGGTGCCTGGTGCTTGCGCCGCTGACCCTGACTCCTCGTCATGCTCCTCCTGGAAAGTGCAACCCATGGAGAGCTAACGGTGTGAGCACGTCCCTAGGAAAGCTGGGGTAGGGATCTGAGGGGAGGAAGGGGAGGAGCGGGGAAGTGTGGGCGAGCCTGCACCCCGAGCCGCAGCGGACAGTGTGCAGACCTCAAACCGCCGTCCACAACCACCCCGCGTCAGGACTGGAGTCAGAGCGCGGCTGAGTTCTGAGCTCTGAAAGGAAAGGGTGCTCAAAGCTCCCGAGTTTCGGAGCAAACTGCAGCGCCCGGCCGCTCGTTCCATTACCCAAACTCCCTCCTGGCTGGACTCCCGCACTGTCCCTGCTCACACAGCACTCACAAGTACCAGAAGCCAAAACACACGTTCTCAGTTAAAATGAGCTTTTTTACTGAAATCTAATCAATACTTGAAAATACGCAACTTGGACAGTAAACATCTGATATTGTCTGAGTAAGTAAACCGTGACTGCCATTTCTACTGGGCTTGGGTACAGGGGACGAGGATTTCTGGGGGGAAGGTCCCCCAGTGGCTGCAGAGGCCTCATCATCTCAGGGCCTGGAGAGTCCAGCGATGACAAGCAGGTGATATCCTAGTGACTTCCAGGTGATACCCTGTTGACTTCCAGGTGAAATCTGGGTGACATCCAGCGACATCCAGGTGACACCAGGTGACTTCCAGGTGACATCCAGGTGACCTTCAGGTGAGTTGCATGGCGGCCGTGTTAAAAACAAACATTCAAAGGGACCCTCATGGTGCCATTAGTTCATTTCAGTCATCAGGCTGATTTGCAAGTTAATTTTTGGAACTCATGATGTACCCCCCCATGGGCAGGAACTTCATTTATTTAAAATAATTTACTCTTTGGCCTAATTGCTGCATAAATTTGGCTTTACTAAGTGTCAAATGGCCTGTGGAAGCTGGAGCCAGGCTGTCACAGAAACGACCAACCCCAGGTGAGCTCCCCACCTACCCGCCTGGCGTGTCTGTGCCACGGACGGGGACATGTCCACCTGGTCCTTTCCTTATTTCCCTGAGTCTTTCACATGCGTTCTGTGTTTGGGGAGGGCTGTGAGCATGGCTCTGCTGATAGAGAGACAGGCGCCAGCTATGTGGGATACCTGCCCGGCTGTGGCTGAAAAGCTCAGTCCCACAGGACTGCAGGGCCCTGAGGCAGGTGGGGAAGCCTGCGGCCGTCCACTGGACCCACAGCGTGGCCGCAGCCCGGTCCTTATGGGGAGGGCTTTCTGTTGAGCTGGAGAGGGAGGGGGATGCTGTTCCCTCTGCCGTGCGGAAGGAAGAGCAGGAGAGTCTGGGAGCATGGCCGGGAGCACCTGCCGCAGGCTTGCTGGCAGTGCAGTGAGAAGGAAGGGCCGGCATCTGTGTGGGCAAGTGACCACCTTCCACACCAAGGTCTGTGTAGCCTTGCAGCTGCGGTCCAGGGGTCCCGGCCTCCACTAGGACCACTAGGACCTGCCGAATCCATGTAGGGATGGAGCCCAAGGTCCCATCTGGGAGGCTTCGCCCAGAGGCTGAGTGGTTCCATGTGTCCACCAGCTGCCCTTTGCCCCCGCAGGTGGAACAGGCACCAGGGTGAGGGGCGCCTGGTGTGGGTGGGGACCTGCGGGTCCCTTTGAGCCCCAGCGCTGTCTCCCGCCTCTGCCCAGGGCCTGCCCTGTGCACCAGGGCGCCAGCCGCTCCGGTCTTTGGTTCCCCTGCACTCTGCCCTTGGCCATGTGGGGAGTTGGGCGAGGTCCTTCCTGGTGGCATCAGTGTCTCTCCTGAGGGCAACACCCTGCTGGTGTGTACGTCTGGCCTGCCTCCCTGCTCACGGCTCCCTGGCGGTTGAGGGCAGCCGTGGGTAGTGGCTGGGAGAGCGCTGGGGCCCTCGAGCGTGCTGCCCGTCCTCACACGGCTGTGTGTGGGGGGCAGGCGCAGAGAAGGGCAGGGAGCCAGGGCCACAGGTGGAGCGAGGGGCGGCCCTGCCTCCCTCATGTGCTTCGTCAGTTCGGGGAAATAAAGCCCAGGTGAGGTTAGATGCAAGCTGGGGATACACAGCTGCGTGCCCGGACCGCAGCCCCCGCGGAAGGCGTGTTGGGCGCTCTGGGGGCCCTGGCGGTGGGGTGACGCAGGATGTGAGGCTTAAGGGGAGGGAACCAGAGTTCATGATAAAAAGTAAAAGCAGGAGAGGTCGGTGTTTCCTCACCCCCATGAACCCGTCCATCTAGACCCCTCTGGGAGTTTTACCCAGAATGCTGAAGGAAACCCAAGAACTGTTCTCGTGGATTTGGAACGGCTGGCTTTCCCGTGAAAGCTGACAGCGGAGAACAGGGCATGCGGCAGAGGTTCCCGTGGTTTCCCTGCGTCTCACCTGTCCTCACGCTCCTTCCCCCCGAGTTCTGAGACTCCTGGCCGCCCGCTTTCCCGTCTGCGCCCCCTCAGAACTCTCGGCTGCCCTGCGGATGGGGGTCAGGATGGAAGTGGGTGTTGGCTCGTCCCACTGGCGGTTTTGGAACAGACGGCGGAGCGGCTTGTGCTCTACGTCGGAGGCCGCACCACGAGGACATCTTATCCTGCGAACGGGTGCCTGAGACTGGAGACCGGAACTCGTCCACGGGGAGACGATCGCCCTCTTGTAAGGTCCCCGTTTCCAGAAAGCCGCGCACCCTGGCGCTGGGCAATCGCGGAATGTGTGTGGAGGGCCATGGCTGGTCGTGTGGGACCCTCCATCGGGGCTGTGGGGGCCTACGCACTAGAGATGCAGAAACAAAATTCCTTGAAGATCTGGGGTCTGTCCAGCCACCTGACACGGCTGAGGCTTCCATGCAGCCGGGGTTCACAGAACCGCAGGTGTGCACACCTCGCTCTCTGGGATGGGGCCAGCTCTCCGGAATGATCTGACCCGTGGAGAGCATCTCTTGGGCGTGCCGGGCCCTAGAGCCAGCGCACAAGGTCTGTCTAGAGTCGCTGAGACATTTGAGACCCTGCTTCTGTCCATTCATTTCCTGCCCTCGGGGTCTTCGTCCCATCCTCACCTCCCAAGGCCGGCCAACAAACGGCAGCCCCCACTATCGTGGACACCCGGGTGGTGCCCCGGTCTTGGCATCACAGCCCAGGGTCCCCATCCCACACCTGCCAGTTAACCTTGGGGGTCCGTGTATGCCCGTGATGTTCCAAATCTGTCCTCATACCACCTTGCTGGTGGCGTCCCCAGGAAACCCCGGCCCTAGGGCCCCCCTCCACGCCTGCTCCAGGCTGATTTCAGGGCTGGAAGAAACACACGGCCATTCCACCTGTTCCCACTTTAAACTAGGACAGGAACTTCCCAGTGCAGCACTAACGACGGGGTGCAAACCAGATGCGCTCAGGGCAGGAGGCGGAGCTCTTTTCAGCGTCCCCGCACCTCCGGGTGCCCTTCCCCCCACGTCACCTTCCCCTAGTCACCAGGAAACAATCAGTGAATTTTTGAACTTTATATAAAGGGAATCTTATAGCTTGGATTCCTTCATTCCTGGTTTATTTCGTAGAACAGGCAGTGTGTGGCGTTCAGTCTTGCCCAACGTCGTTCTGCACCAGCGCACCTGATCTCAGCCGCACAAAATGACTTGCAAATAATCTTTCTTTTTTTTATCGCCTGGAATCACTTGTGTATAGTTGGTGGTACTTCTCCGTATTTTGTAGAATTGGTCAGGAGAGCCGTGTGTGCCTGACGGTGACTCGTGGGGAAGATTTTCATCTTGGATGCATTTCTTTCCTGATTATCGGATGATTCAGATTTTCTCCTGTGTCTACACTGGCCATTGACTGTACCCAGTTTGTTAATTTCCTCTAAACTTGGATGTTTACCAGGGTACGCTGCGACCACAGGTGCTTCTGCGGTAGGTCCTCTTGACTCTGAGGTAACTCCTATGCTTCCTCTTTGGTGCGTCTTCCCCGTAGCTACTGGTTTTATTTTTTCCAAATGTCCCACTTCTGGTAGTTTCTCTCTCTTACATTGTTTTATATTGCATTCATGTTTTTGGGGTTTAATTTATTGTTCTCTTTCAAACTTACAAAGAGATTGTCTAAATCACTGACTTCCTTCCTCCTTCTCTAAGGTTACATCCCACATCACTGACCGTCCCAGACCTTCCACTCCCCACAAAACGCTTTTAAAAAAAACCCCACTATTTTTCCTATCTTACAAAAATTCTTTCTTTGTGAAGTGCAAGGTTCTAGTTTCTTTTGAACAAAATGCTGGAGGAATGTTTATCGTTTTCTGCATGTTCTTCCACAAACTCACCAAAAATTCTAATTTCTGTCTGGCTCAGTCTATTATATAAGCTACTGGGAACAAAACAATGTCCAGGAGCCCACTAAGTGTTAAATTGCCCCCAAATCTCAACGCCAGAATGTACAGTAGCTTGTCCCCTGAATGGAGAGTCTGCCTGGGGAACAGGGGTGCTCCGGGGCACCAACTCTCAACCCCTCACTTTTGTTGTAGGAACACATTCAGGCTGTGTTCAAGCCGATTTTCTAGGCTGCCTTCTTCCATCCATAAAGGGAAGTGGAATGGGAGAACCCTCCACCCACACACACTCCAGAAGCTTCTGAAGTGCACTGGACTCGGTGATGTAGGCCGGCAAGTGTATCCTACCAGGCGTGGCCAGTTGGCTTCAGGCTCCAGTGAGTTCCATCCATACACCTGTCCTGCCCTCTCTGGGTTCTCCCGGGTTCTGGATGCCCTTTCCCTCAGGGTCTCCTTGGCCACTTTCTCAACGTGTTCAACCTGTGTTTTTCAAGAGGACTTGGATCAGAAACCCTTGAGCAGCCTTTAAAAGGTATGCCTGGCCTGCACCTCTTCCCGCTGCCCCGCACGCCTGTCTGCTGGGCCAGGGTTCTGCCTGCAGGTGCTTCTCATGTGTCTCATGTGTCCTCGGAGGATGCCAAACCCGGTCTGCCGCCGCCATCCCCCACCGCCCACGAGACCTGGAGCGTGCTCCTCAGTCCCCCTACCGCTGCCTTGGTAACCTGGCCCTCACTCACCTGCCCTCATTCATCCACTGGCATGTCAGGCTCCCTGGGCTGACTCTGGGGATGGACACAGTGCCCACCATGTGCTTTGACTGAGTGGACACTGGGAAGGAGATACTACTGTTCTTTTTGTGCACCACGCTAAAGGCTAACAACCATTGGTGTAGACTTCATTCTCACACACACATACTAAAATAAATAAAACAATCAAACACATACGAAGAAACAATGCAAGCAGAGGTTTGACTGCATTCATATTGTTCCTTGTCTTTCTCTCATGCTTGAATGCTGATCTATTTTCATCACAATTCAAGCATGCTGTTCTGAAAATTACATTTATTTTACTGAAAGTGCATTTAAAAATTGTAATCCGACTGGATTGATTCATTAGAGCTTCTTTCTTTTGGACAATAAAACTTCCTACCTTATGAGGTTTTTGTGAGCATTTCTAAATTAATTAAGAATATTTTGTATGACATGGCTCAACCTGCTAGCTCTAGATAAAGTGCTGAGAATTATACTCTTTGGACTCTCACCAAAAGAACTACTGTCAAAAATTCCCTTCTCTCCCATCTTCTCAGAAACACCTTTTCCAGACACAATCTGCTTGGGTGATGATTATGATGGTGGGGGTGACGGTGGTGGTGATGATGGTGATGGTGATGATGGTGATGGTGGTGGTGATGGTGATGATGGTGGTGATGGTGATGATGGTGGTGATGGTGATGATGGTGATGATGATGGTGATGGTGGTGGTGGTGATGATGGTGATGGTGGTGGTGGTGATGATGGTGATGATGGTGGTGGTGATGATGATGGTGATGATGGTGGTGGTGATGATGATGGTGATGATGGTGGTGGTGATGGTGATGATGGTGATGATGATGGTGATGGTGGTGGTGATGGTGGTGGTGATGGTGATGATGGTGATGGTGGTGGTGGTGATTATGATGATGGTGATGATGATGATGGTGGTGGTGGTGATTATGATGATGGTGATGATGATGATGGTGGTGATGGTGGTGATGGTGGTGGTGATGGTGATGATGATGGTGATGGTGGTGGTGGTGATGATGGTGATGGTGGTGGTGATGATGATGATGGTGCTGGTGATGGTGATGATGGTGGTGATGGTGGTGATGGTGATGATGATGGTGGTGATGGTGGTGATGGTGATGATGACGGTGATGGTGATCATGGTGATGCTTGTCTAGGAGGACAGTGTATTTTCTGATCTCATGGGCTCATCAGAGTTAAGATTCTTTTTCAATGAATTTTGCCCTAAAATTGAATTAGTGATGGTAAGAAGTAAGGGAGAAGACATTTTAGAGTCAGTATTTTTACTGGAAACAAAAAAGCAGTTCTTAGAGAAGCTTCAGAATAATGTTTCTTGCTATTTAAATGATGATAGTAAGTTTACATGTGTTTCCCCTTAAGCTTATTAAAATATTAATTCCTGTGATTCTGCACATGAGCTAAACCTTAGAACCACAAAATATTTGCAGGCAGTTTATTTTTTATTTTGTGTGAAAAAAATGCAGAGTGTGCAGTTTTGAGTCTGTATCAGCCTATGACTTGGTCAGGGCCCTGCATCTGAGGCCAGACTCCTCTTCCCCCCACCCAGAGCTGGCTGGACATGGCCTCAGAGTACCTCTACAGGGCTGGGGTCCTGAGTCTGTCAGCCAGGGTGACCCCTGGCCCCTGACGTCCTGAGGCATCACAGCCCATTTGTGGCAAGCGATAATTTAGATAGATAGAAATCATGGTGATTGAATCGGAGAGATTCTGGAGAGGGCATAAATGAGCATTTATTTTCATCGTGCAAGCTTGCAGATATGTCTGATTTAAAAATGAGTTTATCAACATCATTGGACATCAGGGAAATGCAAATTAGAGCCACAATGAGATACCAGCTCACACCTGTGAGAATGGCCACCCTCAGAAAGACAAGAATTAGCAAATGTTGGCGAGGATGGGGAGAAAAGAATCCTCGTGCCTGTTGGTGGGCATGCAAAATGGTGTGGCTGTTGTGGAAAATGGTATGCAGGATTCCCCCAAATTAAAGACAGAACTACCCTGTGATCCAGCAATTCCACTCTCGGGACCACATCAGAGGAAAGGGAGACATTACCTCAAAAAGATACCTGCACCCCCATGTTCACTGCAGCCTTCCTTACAGTAGCTGAGACGTGGAGCCAACCCAAGAGACCATCGACGGCCGAGGATGAAAAAGCTGAAGCATGTCTAGAAATGGAATATTACTGAGCCGTAAAAAAGAAGAGACCCTACCATTTGTGACGATGCTGGTGGACTTTGAGGGGGCTGCGCTACGTGAAATGAATCAGACAAGGACACAGACTGTCTGATCTCACTCGGGTGTGGACTCTAGGAGACAAGAACGGACACAAACCCAGCTCATAGACACAGAGACGTGGTGGGGCTCCGGGAGGCATGGACGGGGAGCAGGAGCGGCAGGACGGTGGTGGACAGCACGGCCAAGCACCGGGGTGCGATGAGCACTGTGGGGATGGCGGCTGGCGCTCTTTTTTCTTTTCTTCTTATTGTATCTGTGAGAAGACGGGTGTTAGCGGAGCCTGCCGTGTGACCATTTTACAATATATATAAACCAAGCCATCACACCTTAAATGTACACAGTGATGTGTGTCAATTATTTCTCAATAAAACTGGAAAAGTGCATTTACATAGCAACAAAGAACTAGTCTATGCCTTTTCGGTAAAGCCGAATATTTTGAACAGATGCAATATACGTGCTTGAAAAAGCAGAAAGGGGGAGATGTGATCTGGTGGCAAATCAAATGCTCTGCTAGTTTCAAAGGTATTACTACGTCTGAGGCCGTGTGTTTCATTTTATACCGTGTAATTACCTGATACTCTTATTGTTGATTTGACTGAAGAGTCCTCTTCATGCATTAGTAGCAGCTGCTTGCTTTGATTTGGGGCACACACGTTCATGGGAGCGGCCCTGATTTGAGCCCCCTGGGTCCTGGCTTTGCCCTCAGTCGGGACCCCAGGGGCATGGTTTATCTGCTTGGTGTCACACCCTCCTGCGTGGTAATAGACGACGCCATCACCAGGCGTATGCCCACCGGTTAACGAGGTCGCTGTGTGGGGGCAGACTCAGACGCTGGGTGATGGGTGTTGTGGATCCCTCGTCATCCCAGAGCGGTAAGCCACGCTGACCGCCCACGCTCCGTCCAGGGCCTCAGCGCTGCCCTAGCAAGATGCTCGATTTGGTGGACACGGCTTTAGATGTGAAAACACCATTCTCAGGAAACGGAACTGAGCGGTATCATAAATCCTGCGTCTATAACAGGCTCCTCTTTGACTTTACTTCTGGGGGCTGGGGGTGCAACTACGTATCAGAGACCCTCTACTGACTGACTGGGTTGAAGCAACAAGAAGGGAAATCGCATGGAAATTCAAGCCAGAGCCCATGTGTGTAAGCCGCAAGACTCTGAAATCAAAGGGTTAACAGATAGGCCCTGACCATATCACGGTGTCGAAGTATCCATGTTATCAAAATGGGAAAGTTGGTGCTGTTGTATAAGCCATTGTCTGGATCAGTTCTGTGCATGGACCCAGCCTCCATGACCAAGGGTTTGACATTCGTCCTATTGACATGTTGAAACAGACTTGTTAGCATTAAGCAGAAAAACAGATGCGTTTTTGCCCAAAACAGAACTGGCAAAGCTCCGAAACGAGAATGAAAATAGAAGCAGGAATTCTTAATGCATATTGTTCTCTAATACTTCTGCATTTCCATTCATTGACTATCACGATTACAAAGTATTACCTTAAGACTTATCATAAAAGCACATCGTTTGTGTACCAACTATTGCAAATTAAACAAGTTTAATTCAGTGATGCAGAAAGTGAATTCTGCCTGTGTTCAAGAAATGCTTTTAATAGAATGTCTCATCATTGGTTATGTTTTATGCAGTGGAACAGGGTGAATGGATGTTCAAGATGAGGTCTTGGTGAGTACGCTGATCATATTAAACAATTAATATGGACCTAGCAGGGGCAGAATCGGACTGACCTTGGGGTTTTTAGCAGCATCTGTTTCGTGGTGGAGGAAGCAGAATGTGATGTTCCTTAAATTGTGTAATTTGGAAGGAAGGTGTTTTTTAAATGAAGAAGAGGGTGTCTTGAAGCATTTGAGGATAAATCCCATGAGTCGCTGCAGAGCTGAGTTTATCTGGCTAACTGCCATCTGCCTAGTGTGGTATTTTGTTGTCTGAGGTGTTTTCCAGCATGCGTTAAGATTGCAGGATTTATTATCTGTGTATCTTCAGTTAAAAGGGCTTGTGTCCCTGCCAGCATCCCTGGATTGTGTCCGAACAGCACCTACTATTAGGGATGAGAGAACCATATGCCCCCAGGACAAGAGGTGGAACCAAACGGCTGATCTGGGGCTTGTGAGCCAGCTGTGGACACTTGATGCTGCAGTTGAAGGACCCTGAAATGGGGGTATCAATGGGCAGGTGTCTAGAATAGCACCAAGGGGGTGGAGAAGAATTAAGGCTTCCTCTTGTCTCTACCCTGAAAACACAGCCCATCAGCCCAGCACCCTAGAGTTCTGCACCCACTTGGCCTCTCCCCAAGAGCCTTGGGGCCTTCTGGACAAGGGAGCCTGTCCACACTCCCTCAGCTGCTCTGATGTCTCTGCGTCAGGAGATCCCGGAGGTGAGAGGCTCAGGGGAGTCTCCACACCACTGTTTTCCTGCCCCACGGCTTCCCTGAGCACCCAACTATCTCACTGCTTGAATAAGTGCCATGGGGGGCAGGACAGGGGCCTATGGTAGAGACACAGCGGCCATCACAAATAGTACTCCACCACTCTGCCTTTCTCATCTCTTTATGAGGCCTTCATGCCGGTTGCCAGACAATTTCAGGGCCTGGACCAACACACCTGTTTGTGTGGGCACTGGCCTACACCACGGAACAGTCCAGAAGGGAAGTGCTGGTCTGGGACACACAGATGTGAGGCCAGCACGGGCAGGATGTGCTGTTTCAGAAGGAACTCGGGGTGGGTGGCCTCAGTGAGTGGCAGGTGGGGCAGTGCCCTCCGGACAAGCCCTTGCTTCCACAGGTACTTGTGAACACAGGGTGGAAAGGAAGAAAGGCTAACCCCCAGGAACCCACGCTTAACATCTCAAGAAGCTAAACTAGAATCCTAGCAATGCAGATCTCAAGAAAGTAGAAAGAAAGAATGATAAATATTTGGGTTGAAACTGGAGTAGTAGTAAAATTTAAGTAACAATAGGAAGCTAGTATGAAAGCTTTCTGAAAATAAATGTGACAATTTGGACCAAGTAGTTAATTCCTTGGCAAACATAGCTTGCAAAAATTGACAGTATAACAAATTGGTATTGGATTCCTCTTCTATTAAAGATATTGAGGGATGCCTGGGTGGCTCAGTCATTAAGCGTCTGCCTTCAGCTCAGGTCATGATCCCTGGGTCCTGGGATTGAGCCCCACATCAGGCTCCCTGCTCAGCGGGAAGACTGCTTCTCCCTCTCCTACTCCCCCTGCTTGTGTTCCCTCTCTCACTGTCTGTCTAAATAAATTTATCCAGCAAAGCTGTCATTCAGAATTGATGGAGAAATAAAGACGTTCCAAAATCGCCAGTCATTAACC
>NC_048220.1:0-17951 GCF_002007445.2 Ailuropoda melanoleuca
AATGAATTAGAAACCAGAAGTACAGTAGAGCAGATCAACAGGACTAGAAGCTGGTTCTTTGAGAGAATCAAAAAAATTGATAGACCACTGGCAAGAGTTATCCAAAAGAAAAGAGACAGGGCCAAAATTAATAAAATTATTAATGAAAAAGGAGAGGTCACGACCAACACCGTTGAAATTGGAAGGATTATTAGAAATTTTTATCAACAGCTATGTTCTAAAAAACTAAGCAATCTGGCGGAGATGGAGGCCTTCCTGGAAACCTATAAACTACCAAGACTGAAACAGGAAGAAAGAGATTTTTTAAACAGGCCAATTAATTATGAGGAGATTGAGTCTGTGATAAACAACATTCCAAGTAACAAAACTCCAGGTCCGGACGGTTTTCCTGGGGAATTCTACCAAACCTTTACAGAAGAAATAATACCTATTCTCCCTAAGTTATTTCAAAAAATAGAAACAGAAGGAAAGCTACCAAAGTCTTTCTATGAGGCTGATATTACCTTGATCCCCATACCAGGCAATGACCCCCTCAAAAAGGAGAATTACAGACCGATTTCCCTAATGAATATGGACTCTAAAATTCTCAACAAGATCCTTGCTTATAGAATCCAACAGTACATTAAAAGGATTATCCATCATGACCAAGTGGGATTCATAACTGGGATGCAAGGGTGGTTCAACATTTGGGAATCAATCGATGTGATACATCATGTCAACAAGAAAAAACTCAGGAACCATATGATCCTCTCAATTGATGCAGAAAAAGCATTTGACAAAATACAGCATCCTTTCCTGATTAAAACCCTTCAGAGTGTAGGAATAGAGGGTACATTTCTCAATCTCATAAAAGCCATCTATGAAAAGCCTACTGCAAGCATTATTCTCAATGGGGAAAAGCTGGAAGCCTTTCCCTTAAGATCAGGAACACGACAAGGATGCCCACTCTCGCCACTATTATTCAACATAGTACTAGAAGTCCTTGCAACAGCAATCAGAAGACAAAAAGGGNTAAGTCCTTGCAACTGCAATCAGATGACAAAAAGGGATCAAATGTATCCAAATCGGCAAAGATGAGGTCAAAATGTCTCTCTTCGCAGATGACATGATACTCTATATGGAAAACCCAAAGGAATCCACTCCCAAACTATTAGAAGTTATAGAACAATTCAGTAAGGTGGCAGGATACAAAATCAATGCCCAGAAATCAGTTGCATTTCTATACACGAATAACGAGACTGAAGAAAGAGAAATTAGGGAATCCATCCCATTTACAATAACACCAAAAACCATGCGTTACCTTGGAATTAACTTAACCAGAGACGTAAAGGACCTATATGCTAGAAACTATAGATCACTTTTGAAAGATATTGAGGAAGACATAAAAAGATGGAAAAATATTCCATGCTCATGGATTGGAAGAATTAACATAGTTAAAATGTCCATACTACCCAGAGCAATCTACACTTTCAATGCTATCCCGATCAAAATACCGAGGACATTTTTCAAAGAACTGGAACAAATAGTCCTTAAATTTGTATGGAACCAGAAAAGGCCCCGAATCTCCAAGGAACTGTTGAAAAGGAAAAACAAAGCTGGGGGCATCACAATGCCGGATTTCGAGCTGTACTACAAAGCTGTGATCACAAAGACAGCATGGTACTGGCACAAAAACAGACCCATTGACCAATGGTACAGGATAGAGAACCCAGAGATGGACCCTCGGTTCTTTGGGCAACTAATCTTTGATAAAGCAGGAAAAAACATCCAGTGGAAGAAAGACAGTCTCTTTAATAAATGGTGCTGGGAAAATTGGACAGCTTCATGCAAAAGAATGAAACTTGACCACTCTCTCACACCATACACAAAAATAAACTCCAAATGGATGAAAGACCTCAATGTGAGACAGGAATCCATCAAAATTCTAGAGGAGAACATAGGCAACAACTTCTATGACATCGGCCAGAGCAACCTTTTTCACGACACATCTCCAAAGGCAAGAGAAATAAAACATAAAATGAACATATGGGACTTCATCAGGATAAAAAGCTTCTGCACAGACAAGAAAACAGTCAAAAAAACTAAGAGGCAGCCCACGGAATGGGAGAATATATTTGCAAAGGACACTACAGATAAAGGACTGGTATCCAAGATCTACAAAGAACTTCTCAAACTCAATACACGAGAAACAAATAAACAAATCATAAAATGGGCAGAAGATATGAACAGACACTTTTCCAATGAAGACATACAAATGGCTAACAGACACATGAAAAAATGTTCAAAATCATTAGCCATCAGGGAAATTCAAATCAAAACCACACTGAGATACCACCTTACGCCAGTTAGAATGGCAAAGATAGACAAGGCAAGAAACAACAATTGTTGGAGAGGATGTGGAGAAAGGGGATCCCTCCTACATTGTTGGTGGGAATGCAAGTTGGTACAGCCACTCTGGAAAACAGTGTGGAGGTCCCTTAAAAAGTTAAAAATTGAACTACACTATGACCCAGCCATCGCACTACTGGGAATTTACCCCAAATATTACAGACGTAGTGAAGAGAAGGGCCATATGCACCCCAATGTTCATAGCTGCATTGTCCACAATAGCTATATCGTGGAAGGAGCCGAGATGCCCCTCAACAGATGACTGGATTAAGATGTTTTGGTCCATATATACAATGGAATATTACTCAGCTATCAGAAAGAACGAATTCTCAACATTTGCTGCAACATGGACGGCACTGGAGGAGATAATGCTAAGTGAAATAAGTCAAGCAGAGAAAGACAATTATCATATGATTTCTCTCATCTATGGAACATAAGAACTAGGATGATCGGTAGGGGAAGAAAGGGATAAAGAAGGGGGGGTAATCAGAAGGGGGAATGAAACATGAGAGACTATGGACTATGAGAAACAAACTGAAGACTTCAGAGGGGAGGGGGTGGGGGAATGGGATAGACTGGTGATGGGTAGTAAGGAGGGCACGTATTGCATTGTACACTGGGTGTTATACGCCACTAATGGAGCATCGAACTTTACATCGGAATCTGGGGATGTACTGTATGATGACTAACATAATATAATAAAAAATCATTAAAAAAAAGAATCTGTTTTTTGTCTCTTTTTTCCCCTTTGTTTATTTCTTAAATTCCATATGAGTGAAATCATATATTATTTGTCTGACTTATTTCACTTAGCATAATAATACCCTCTAGGTCCATCTGTATGGTTGTAAATGGCAAGATTCTATTCCACTTCATGACTCAGTATTACTCCATTGTACACATATATGCCACAACATCTTTATCTGTTATTCTGTGGATGGACACACGAGTTGCTTCCATATCTTGGACACTGCAATACTGCAACTAACATGGGGAGGTTATATCCTCTAATGTTAGTATTTTCATTTTCTTTGGGAAAATACCCAGTTGTGAAATTACCAGTTCATATGGTAAAATTTTTAAAATATTTTAAATTTAAATTTTTTGAGGAACCTCCATACTGTTTTCTACAGCAGCTGCGCCCATTTGCATTCCCACCAAATGTACACAAGGGTTCGTTCTTCCCTATGTTCTCAACACTTCTTATAGCTTGTGTTTTTCATTTTGGCCTTTTTGACAGGTGTGAGATGATACCTCTATTTTGCATTTCTTTTTGTGTATGGTGTAAGAAAGTGGTCCAGTTTTATGCTTTTGCATGTTGCTCTCAGTTTTCCCAACACCATTTGTTGAAGAGATTGTCTTTTTCCCATTGAATATTCATTTCCGCTTTGTCAAAGATTAATTGACCATAGAATTGTGGGTTTATTTCTTGGTTTTCTATTCTCTTCCATTGATTGATCTATGTGTCTATATTTGTGCCAGCACCACGCTGTTCTGATTACTACGTCTTTGTAACATAATTTAACTCCAGAACTATGAGGCTTCCAGCTTTGTTCTTCAAGATTGCTTTGGCTATTCAGAGCCTTTTGTGGCTCCATACAAATTTTCTAGTTCTGTGAAAAACGCTGTTGGTATTTGATAGGATTTACATAAAATCTCTAGCTTGTTTTGAGTAGAATGGCTATTTTAACAATATGGGTTCTTCCAATCCATTAGCATGGGATATCTTTCCATTTGTTTGTGTCATCTTCAATTTCTTTCATCAGTGTTTTATAGTTCTCAGAATACAGAATACAGTTCTTTCACATCCTTGGTTAAGTTTATTTCTAGGTATTTTATTACTTTTGGTGCAATTACAAATGTGACTCTTTTCTTAATTTCTCTTTCTAGTACCTCACTATTACAGCATAGATTTTCTGTGCATTGATTTTTGTATCCTGTGGTTTTACTTAAGTCATTTACCCATTCTGGTAATTTTTTGGTGGAGCCTTTAGGGTTTTCTATATAGAGTAGCATTTGTCTGCAAGTAGTGAAAGTTTGCTTCTTTCTTACCCATTTGGATGCCTTTTATTTCTTTTTGTTTTCTGATTGTTGTGTCTAGGACTTCCAGTACCATGTTGGATAAAAGTGATGAGAGTGGATATTCTTGTGTTTTCCCCAAACTTAGAGTTAAAGCTCTCAGTTGTTCACCATTGAGGATCATGTTAATAGTGGGTTTTTTTATAGATGGCTTTATTATGTTGAGGTATGTTTCCACTAAAACTACTTTGTTGAGAGTTTTTATCATGAATGGATGTTGTATTTTGTCAAATGCTTTTTCTGCATCTATTGAAATGATCATCTGGTTTTTATTCTTTCTCTTATTGATGTGGTGTATCATGCTGATTGATTAGCAAATACTGAACCACGCTTGTATCCCTGGAAAAATTCCACTGATCTTGGCAAATGATTTTTTAATGTATTGTTTGATTTGGTATGCTAATGTTTGGGGGATATTTGCATTTATGTTCATCAGGACTATTGGCCTGTAGTTCTCTATTTTTGTAGTATCTTTATCTGGTTTTAGCATCAAGGTAGTGCTGGTCTCATAAAATTAATTCAGAAGATCTTCTTTCTCTTTTATTTTTTGGAATAGTTTGAGAAAATAAGTATTATTTCTTCTTTTTTAACCTCTTTTAACATTTTTGTATAGTTCACATACAATGTTTGTTACATTAGTTTCAGGTGTACACATTAGTCATTTGACAAGTTTATACATTATTGTCACATTGTAACCAGCACCTGTCCCATTAATGTGTTAGTACAATGCCATTGACCATAGTTCTTATGTTTTACCTTTTATTCCTGTGACTTTTTTACTCTGTAAATAGAAGCCTGTATCTTCCACTGCCCTTTGACCATTTTGTCCACCTCCAACCCCCTCTGGAAATCATCAGTTTTTTCTCTGTATTTATAGGTCTGATTCTGCTCTTGTTTGTTAATTATTTTTTTAAAATTCTGCTTATGAGTGGAATTATATGATATTTTTCTTCACCTGAAACTCGCATTACACTGTATGCTAACTGGAATTTAAATAAAAATAATAAAAATTCAAAAATTTAAAAAAATTAAAAAGTGAAAAAAAAGAGAAACTGATAGCACAGGGGAGGTGGGTAGGACGATGGGTTAAATAGGTGATGGGGATTAAGGAGGACAGTTGTGATGAGCACTCAGTGTTGTATGGAGTACTGAATCACTGTATGGTACACCTGATATTAATATAATACTGTATGTTAAATAACTGTAATTAAAAGTAAAAGTTAAAAAGAATGGTAAGAGACATGAACAGACATTTCTAAAAGAAGACATCCAGATGACTAAGAGACCCATGAAAAGATGCTCAACATCACTCAGGATCTGAGAAACGCAAATCAAAACTATAATGACATATGACCTCACACCTGTCAGGATGGCTAAAATCAACAACACAGAAAACAACAAGTGTTGGCAAGGATACGGAGAAAGGGGAACCCTCTTGCACTGTTTGTGGGAATGCAAACTGGTGCAGCCACTGTGGAAAACAGTAGGGAGGTTCCTCAAGCAGTTAAAAATAGAGCTACCCTATGACCCAGCAATCACTCTACTAGGTTTTTACCCAAAGGATACAAAACATTAATTCAAAGGGATATATCCACCCTGATGTTTCTAGCAGCATTATTTAGAATAGCCAAGATATGGAAGCAGCCCATGTCTATTGATTGATGAATTGATAAAGAAATGGTATATATACACAACAGAATATTATTCAGCCATAAAAAGTAATGAAATCTTGCCATTTGCAATGACATGGATGGAGATAGTATAATGCTAAGCAAAATAAGTCAGAGAAAGACAAATATCATATGATTTCACTCATATATGGAATTTAACAAAACAAACAAGCAGAGGAATAAAGAAGTCAGATGGAGAGAGAGACTAATCAAGAAACAGACTCTTAACTATAGAGAACAAACTGAGGATTACCAGAGGGAAGGTGGGATGGGTGAAGTAGGTGATGGGGATTAAGGCGGGCACTTGTAAGGAACCCAGGGTGATGTATTTAAGTGTTGAATCACTATAGTCTACACCTGACACTAATAAAACACTGTATGTTAACTAACTGGAATTAAAATTAACACTTAAAATTTTAAAGCTATTGTTTGAGAAAAAAATATTTTAGAATACTTATTAAAAAAATAAAAGAAAAAGGGGCGCCTGGGTGGCTCTATTGCTAAGCGTCTGCCTTCCGCTGGGGGCGTAATCCCAGGGTCCTGGGATCAAGCCCCACATCGGGATCCCTGCTCTGCTGGGAGCCTGCTTCTTCCTCTCCCACTCCCCCTGCTTGCGTTCCCTCTCTCACTGGCTGTCTCTCTGTCAAATGAATAAATAAAATCTTAAAAAAATAAAAAAGTGAATAAAAAAAATAAAAGAAATGGGCTTGGCAGAGGAATGTAGGGTGTCACCTAGTGGACACTGCTGGAATTGTTCAAATTCTGGTGATTGCTTAGAATCCTTAGAAATCTGAAAGCTCCCTACAAAAAAATAAACAAACAAAAAGACAGATAGAAACATGATATGTTGAAAGATGGATAGATATAAGAAATGATTAAACAATGGGCAAGAAATATGAGTAAATATTTTTCCAAAGAAAATATCCAAATAGCCCGTAGGTATATGAAAAGATGGTCCAGGAGAATGGAAGCAAAAAGAAATTTAGGGTAGCAATACTTATATCAAACAAAATATACTTTAAAACACACTCTGTTGCAAGAGACAAGAGAGACACTATATAATGATAAAGTGAACGGTTGAACAAGACGATATAACAATAGTAAATATTTATGAACCCAATATGAGAGCATGCAAATATGCGAAGCAATTAAAACAGATATAAAACAAGAGTTGACAGGCGGGAAAAAAGCAAGAGAGAGAGAGAGAAAATCAAGAAGCGGACTCTCAGCTATAGAGAACAAACTGATGGTTACCAGGGAGGGCAGGTGGGGGGATGGGTTAAATCAGTGATGGAGATTAAGAAGTACACTTGTGATGAGCTCAATGTAATGGATGGGAGTGTTGAATCACTAGACTGTACACTTGAAACTAATATAATGCTGTATGTTACATAACTGGAATTAAAATGAAAACAAGAGACTATCGCATTACAGGTCTATCTCAAGAACAAGAATAATCTCATAAACAATCTTACCTTATATCTAAGTGAGCTAGAAGGAGAACAAACAAAGCTCAAGGCCAGAGGAAAAAAAATAAAGATTAGAACATAAATTAAAAAATATTTTAGAAAATGGAGCAGTTCAGTGGCAGCTGGGTGGGTCAGTCAGTTGAGCGTCCAACTCTTGGTTTTGGCTCAGGTCATGATCTCTGGGTGGTGGGGTTGGGCCCTGTGTTGGGCTCCATGTTCTGCAGAGTCTGCCTGGGACTCTCTCTCCCTCTGCCCCTCCAACCCCCCCTCAAATGAGTAAATAAATCTTTTTTAAAAAAAATTGGAACAGGGGCACCTGGGTGGCACAGCGGTTAAGCATCTGCCTTCCGCTCAGGGCGTGATCCCGGCGTTATGGGATCGAGCCCCACATCAGGCTTCCACTATGAGCCTGCTTCTTCCTCTCCCACTCCCCCTGCTTGTGTTCTCTCTCTCGCTGGCTGTCTCTATCTCTGTCGAATAAATAAATAAAATCTTAAAAAAAAAAAAAATTGGAACAGCTCAATGAAACCAGGATCTGGTTCTTTAAAAGTTCAAGAAAATTGATAAATCTTTAGCCAGACTCATCAAGAAAGGAAGGGAAAGAACTCAAATAAATAAAGTCAGGAATGAAGTTGAAATAACAACAAAGTGGAAAGAAATACAAAGGATTATAAGAAAATATAATGAAAAATTATATGCCCAAAACTGGACAACCTAAATGAAATGGATAAATTCCTAAAAACACATAACCATCTAAAACTAAATTGGGGGGCACCTGGGTGGCTCAGTCATTAAGCGTCTGCCTTTGGCTCAGGGCGTGATCCCTGTGTTCTGGTATCAAGCCCCACATTGGGCTCCTCTGCTGGGAGCCTGCTTCTTCCTCTCCCACTCCCCCTGCTTGTGTTCCCTCTCTCGCTGGCTGTCTGTCTCTGTCAAATAAATAAATAAAACTAAATTGGGAAAAAAACACAAAATTTTAACAGAACTATTAATAGCAATAAAATTAAATCGGTAAACAAAAAACTTCCAATAAAAAAAGCCCTAGACCAGATGGCTTCACAGGTGAATTTTTTTTTTTAAGATTTTAAAAATCCCGCGCTTGGGCACCGGGAAGCAGTAGCCTCCTACACTGGGAAGCGGCAGGACTCTCGGACTGGTAGCCACAGAGAAACCAGACTGAAACCAGGAGCTCTGGAGCGCGTGAACCACACTGAAACAGGGAGCTCGGGAGCATACACAGGAACCAAGGACAGCTGGCCGCGTTAGAAGCACAAAGGACGGAGACGTGCTGGCCCTGGGAGCAAGGACTGGGAGAGTGGCTGTGGGGCGCACAACCCAGGATGCTGTGGAGGGACAGAAACAGGGTTAAAGTGGCCAGGAGAGCTCAGTGAAAAGCAGACTGTGATCTCTCAGTTCGGTACAGAGGCTAGGATATGGCCACTGTTATTCTGACTCTCAGAAGAGTCACAGAAAGCCTCCAGGGAAAGCCTCCAGAGAACAAAAGCCCAGAAAAACCAGTTCACACAGTGCCTCCCTCCCCCTCCCCCCCCAACAGGGGTCAGGGCAACTCTACCCAAACAGGGTTGCCTGAGTATCAGTGTGGTAGGCCCCTCCCCCAGGAGGCAGGCTGAAAAAAAACAAGAAGCCCACATCCCTAAGGTCCTTATACAGCAAGTGCACCTTCCTTGGGTCCTGGTCAATAATTTGCGCTCTGTGCATCCCACAACCACTCCTCATCAGAATGACAAGGAGGAGGAACACCCAACAAAGGAAGGAAGCAGAGACTGTGGCCTCTGCCACAGAACTGATGGATATGGATATAACCAAATTGTCAGAAATGGAGTTCAGAGTAACAATGGTCAAGATGATGTGTAGGCTTGAAAAAAAGTATCAATGAAAACATTAATAGAGAATCTCTAAGGGTGGAAATGAGCGCGAATCTGGCAGAAATTAAGAATGCTATGAATCAAATGCAGACTAAACTGGATGCTCTGATGGCCAAGGTAAACAAGGCAGAAGAATGAATTAGTGAGTTGGAAGATGAGAGAAAAGGAAAAAGTGGGAACTTGGCTTAAAAAACTCCAATTTCAAGAATGTAGAATACAGGAGATTACTGACTCAGTGAAATGTTCCAATGTCAGAATCATTGGCATTCCTTAGAGGGTCGAGAAAGAGAGAGGTCTAAAAGAGATATTTGAACAATTATAGCTGAAAACTTCCCTAATCTAGCTAAGGAAACAAGCATTCATGTCCAAGAGGCAGAGAGGACCCTTTCCAAGATCAATGAGAACAGACCAACACCACGTCACATAATAGTACAATTCGCAAATCTTAGATCCAAGGAAACAATCTTGAAAGCAGCCAGGGGGAAGAGAATCCTCACTTGCAGAGGGAGGAACATCAGAATAATGTCAGACCTGTCCACAGAGACCTGGCAAGCCAGAAAAGGCTGGCAAGACATATTCAGAGCACAAGTGAGAACAATATGCAGCCAAGGATCCTTTATCCAGCAAGGCTATAATTCAGAATGGATGGAGAGACAAGGAGCTTCCAAGACTGGCAGAAACTGAAAGACTATGTGACCACCAAGCAACCTCGACAGAAGTACTAAGGGGAATTCTATAAAAGTAAAAAGACCCTAAGAGTGATACAGAACAGAAATTTACAATCTATAGAAACAAAGACTTCACAGGCAGCATGACATCATTAAAATCATATCCCTCAATAATCACTCTCAATGTGAATGGCCTAAATGCTCCCATAAAATGCCATAAGGTTGCAGATTGGATAAAAAGACATGACCCTTCCATATGCTGTCTACAAGAGACTCATTTTGAACCTTAAGATATAACCAGACTGAAAGTGAAGGGATGGAGAACATTTTTTTCATACCAACGGACCTCAAAAGAAAGCTGGGGTAGGAATTCTCATATCAGATTCAATTTTAAGCTACAAATGGTAGTTAGAGATATGGAAGGGCACTATATTTTTCTGAAAGGGTGTAACCAACAAGAGGATCTAACAATTATAAGTATCTATGCCCCCAACAAGGGAACCAGCCAGCTACATAAGCCAGCTCTTAATCAGAATAAAGAGACATATAGATAATAATACGTTAATAGTAGGGGACCTCAACACTTCACTCTCAGCAACAGACAGATCATCTAAGCAGAAAATCAACAAATAAACAAGAGCTATGAATGACACCCTGGACCAGATTGACCTCATAGATATACAGAGAACATTCCACCCTAAAAAAACAGAATAGTCATTCTTTTAGAACAGACATGGAACTTTCTCCAGCATAGACCATATGCTGGGTCACAAAACAGGTCTCAACCGATACCAAAAGACTGAGATTATTCCCTGCATATTCTCAGACCACTATGCATTGAAACTGGAACTCAATCACAAGGAAACATTTGGAAGAAACTCAAACACTTGGAAACTAAAAACCATCCTGCTTAAGAATAATTGGGTAAACCAGAGAACTGAAGAAGAACTCAAGCGATTTATGGAAACCAATGAGAACGAAAACACATCAGTCCAAAACCTATTTGACACTGCAAAGGGAGTCCTAAGGGGAAAATTCATAGCTACCCATGCCTCACGCAAAGGAATAGAAAAAACTAAAATGCAGCCTTTATATTCTTTTTTTAATAATAATTTTTTTAAATTATATTATGTTAGTCACCATACAGTACATCCCTGGTTTTTTATGTAAAGTTCCATGATTTATTAGTTGCATATAACACCCAGTGCACCATGCAATATGTGCCCTCCTTACTACCCATCACCAGCCTATCCCGTTCCCCACCCCACTTCCCTCTGAAGCCCTCAGTTTGTTTCCCAGAGTCCATAATCTCTCACGCTTCATTCTCCTCTGATTACCCCCCCTTTCTTTATCCCTTTCTTCTCCTACCGATCTTCCTACTTCTTATGTTCCATAAATGAGTGAAACCATATGATAATTGTCTTTCTCTGCTTGACTTATTTCACTTAGCATTATCTGCTCCAGTGCCGTCCATGTTGCAGCAAATGTTGAGAAGTCGTTCTTTTTGATATCTGAGTAATATTCCATTGTATACATGGACCCAGTCTTTATATTTTCACCTTAGGAAGCTGTGGCTGGAACAGAAGAACAGGCTTAATCCACACACAAGAAGGCAATTGATCAAGATTAGAGCAGAGAACAATGAATTAGGAACCAAGAGCACAGTAGAGCAGATCAACAAAACTAGAAGCTGGTTCTTTGAAAGAATAAATAAGATCCATAAGCCACTGGACAGACTTATTCAAAAGAATAGAGAAAGGACACAAATTAATAAAATGATGAATGAAAGGGGAGAGATCATGACTAACACCAAGGAAATAGAACAATCATTTGAAACTATTATTTATTATGCCAATAAATTAAACAACCTGAAAGAAATGGATGTCTTCCTGGAAACATATAAACTACCAAGACTGAAACAGGAAGAAATTGATTATTTAAACAGACCAATTAATTACAAAGAGATTGAAGCAGTAATCAAAAACCTCCCCAAAAACAAGACTCCAGGGCCTGACTGATTCCCTGGGGAATTCTACCAAACATTCAAAGAAGAAATAATACCTATGCTCCTAAAGCTGTTTCAAAAAATAGAAACAGAAGGAAAGCTACCAAACTCATTCTATGAGGCCAATATTACCTTGATCCCCAAACCAGAGAAAGACCCCATCAAAAAGGAGTATTACAGACTAATTTCCCTAATGAATATGGACGCCAAACTTCTCAACAAGATCCTAGCTAATAGAATCCAACAGTACATTCAAAGGATTATCCATCATGACCAAGAGGGATTCATCCCTGGGATGCAGGGGGTGGTTCAACATTTGCAAATCGATCAGTGTGATAGATCATATCAACAAGAAAAGAGTCAAGAACCATATGAGCCTCTCAACTGATGCAGAAAAAGCATTTGACAAAATACAGAATCATTCCTGATTAAAACACTTCAAAGTGTAAGGATAGAGGGTACATTCCTCAATTTTATAAAAACCATGTATGAAAAGCTTACAGCAAATATCATTTCTCAATGGGGAAAAGCTGGAAGCCTTTCCCTTAAGATCAGGAACATGACAAGGATGCCCACTCTCGCCATTATTGTTCAACATAGTTCTAGAAGTCCTTGCAGCAGCAATCAGGCAACAAAAAGGGATAAAAGGTATTCAAATTGGCAAAGAAGGAGTCAAAATGTCTCTCTTTGCAGATGACATGATACTCTATATTGAAAACCCAAAAGACTCCACCCCCGAATTACTAGAATTTATAGAGCAATTCAGTAATGTAGGAGGATACAAAATCAATGCTCAGAAATCAGTTGCATTTCTATACATAAACAATGAGACTGAAGAAAGAGAAATTAGGTAATCCATTCCATTTACAATAGCACCAAAAATCATACGTTATCTCAGAATTAACATAACCAGAGACATAAAGGATCTGTATTCTAGAAACTACAGATCACTCCTGAAAGACATTGAAGAAGACACAAAAAGATGGAAAAATATTCCATGCTCATGTATTTGAAGAATAAGCATAGTTAAAATGTCTATGCTACCCAGAAAAATCTACACTTTCAATGCCATCCCAATCAAAATACCAATGACATTTTTCAAAGAGCTGGAACAAACAGCCCTTAAATTTGTGTGGAACCAGAAAAGGCCCCAAATCACCAAGGAATTGTTGAGAAGGAAAAACAAAGCCTGGGGCATCACGTTGCCAGATTTCCAGCTATACTACAAACCTGTGATCACCAAGATAGCATGGTACTGGCACAAAAACAGACACATAGACAAATGGAACAGAATAGATAACCCAGAACTGGACCCTCGGCTCTTTGGCAACTAATCTTTGACAAGTCAGGAAAAAACATCCAGTGGAAAAAAGACAGTCTCTTCAATAAATGGTGCTGGGAAAATTGGACAGCTATATGGAAAAGAATGCAACTTCTCTCTCACACCATACACAAAGATAAACTCCAAGTGGATGAAAGACCTCAGTGGGAGTCCGGAATCCACCAAAATCCTAGGGGAGAATATAGGCAGCAACCTCTTTGACATTAGCCACAGCAACTTCTTTCATGACACGTCTCCAAAGGCAAGGGAAACAAGAAAAAATGAACTTTTGGGACTTCATCAAGATGAAAAGTTTCTACGCAGCAAAGGAAAAAGTCATTAAAACAAAGAGGCATCCCACAGAATGGGAGAAGATATTTGCAAATGAAACTACAGATAAAAGGCTGGTATCCAAGATCCCTAAAGAACTTCTCAAGCTCAATACACAAGAAATAAATAATCAAATAAAAAATGGGCAGAAGATATGAACGGACACTTTTCCAATGAAGACATACAAATGGCTAACAGACACATGAAAAATGTTCAAAATCATTAGCCATCAGGGAAATTCAAATCAAAACCACATTGAGATACCTCCTTCTGCCAGTTAAAATGGCAAAAATGGACAAGGCAAGAAATGGACAATAAATGTTGGAGAGGATATGGAGAAAGGGAAGCCCTCCTCTTCTACTGTTGGTGGGAATGCAAGCTGTGTAGCCACCTCAAGATGTTAAGAGTAGAGCTACCCTATGACCCAGCAATTGCACTCCTGAGTTTTACTCCAAAGATACAGATTTAGTGAAGAGAAGGGCCATATGCACCCCAATGTTCATAGCAGCATTGTCCACAATAGCTAAACTGTGGAAGGAGCCGAGATGCCCTTCAACAGATGAATGGATAAAGAAGATGTGGTCCACATATACAATGGAATATTACTCAGCCATCAGAAAGAACGATTACCCAACATATGCAACAACATGGACGGGACTGGAGGGGATTGTGCTAAGTGAAATAAGTCAAGCAGAGAAAGACAATTATCATATGGTTTCACTCATTTATGGAACATGAGAAATAGCAGGGAGATCGGTGGGAGAAGGAAGGGTAAGCAGAAGGGGGAATGAACCATGAGAGACTATGGACTCTGGGAAACAAACTGAGGGCTTCAGAGGGGAGTGGGGTGGGACGGTGGGCTAGCCTGGTGATGGTATTAAGGAGGGCACATATTGCATGGAACACTGGGTGTTATATGCAAACAATGAATCATGGAACACTACATCAAAAACTCATGATGCACTGTATGGTGACTAACATAAAATAATAAAAATTTTTTTAAAAATGACAAAAAAAATAAATTCTACTTCAGACATCTGTATTGATTAATTCCCTGGCCATGCGTTCTATTTCCTGTTCTTTCCTTTGGAGTGAATTTCTCTCTTTCATCATTTTGTCCAGAAAAAGAAAAGAAGAAAGAGAAAACAAAAGCAAAAAACAATGAAAACAACAACAATGATGAAAAACTAGATCTTGGGCATGTTTTCATCTACTTGTTGAAAGAATCTAGATCCCAAAATACTATCTGTCTATCTATCTATCTATCTATCTTTCTATATATATATAAAATTCAAAAATTTTAAAGATCAATATATATCTAAATTAAAATAATATATATAAATCAATATATATCTAAATAAAAATAAAAAATTTTTAAAGTTGAAAAATTTTTTAAATGAAAAAATAATAATTAAAAAATAAAGAATAAAGTAAAAAGGGAGCTAGGTCCTACTTCCCATCGACCTGAAGCTTGTAGCACTCTGTTTAGAGTAGACTCGGTACAAGCAAGCTGTTTGTGCTGATTTTCTGGGGGAGAAGCCCGTGCACTGATTCTCAGGTGGACTTGTTAGAATGGAGATGTACCTGCAGGCCGCAGGGCGGTAGGGGCTTGGTGTAAGCAGCCTGGCCTCCACTAGGTGGCGCTGCTTTGCTCCCTGAAGGCTTTCAGTGCTGATGGGCGGGATGAATATGGGGATGCCCCGCTCTCTAGCCCCATAGCTGAAAGTTCACATTCCCCACTCTTCAGTGAGCCCTCACAGAAGATCAGTCATCCATGTTGTGTCCATCTTCCATCTGAAATCTGCGTCCACCCTGCCTGTGTCTGATCATTTTTATCTTAGGTGCAATTGGGTTTCGAAGTCCAAATTTTAGGGACTCTCTGGTGCACTGTTCATCTGGAGGATGGGTTTGCAGTGATTTAGCCCTTTGCCAGGCTGGTACCAGGAACATGGTCACATGACCGAGCAGCTGTTCACAGTTTATGGCAGCACAGAACAGAAAACTGGCACCAAGACCCGCTGGTCCCGGCCAGCATTCTTGCTCCTTTGCCTAGGAATGGTGCAGCAGGCGGGTGCCACCCAATTGTCTGGCGGCGACCCAGCGTATCCACACACTGCATTCTCTCTCCTGGGATTTTACCCTGCAATGCCATCTGAACACCTTTAAGCCAGGCATTTCCCCCACAGTAGCGGACTTCCAAAAAATCAGACCTTGTGGTCTGCTGCTTATAATAATTCACAGTCGCCTCCATAGCAAGCTCCCTCCCTGTCACTGTATCCACAGTTTTATCTCCCCCAAGATTACTCTCCACCACTCCTACCTCCGAAAAGGTGGTCACTTTTCCTCTTGTAGATATGCAGTTTTTGTTCTCTCACACCTCTGGTGATCTGAACATTTGATAACTATCTAGATGTGTTCAAGAGAAGAGACACAGGTATGTCTGCACATGTCTCCTAAGGCAAGGGGAAAGAAAGCTAAAACAAACTACTGGGATTACCTCAAAATAAAAAGGCTCTTTTTACAAAATTTTAAATATTTTCAGCTTTTATTTAAATTCCATACATACAGTGCAATTTTGTGATTCAACACTTTCATATAACACCCAGTGCTCATCACAACAGTTACACTCCTTAATCCCCATGACTTATTCAGCCCATCCCCCCCACCCAGTTTCCCTCTGGTAACCATCAGCTTGTTCTGTAATTAACAGTCTATATTAGGGGCGCCTGGGCGGCTCAGCCATTAAGTGTCTGCCTTTGGCTCAGGTCATGATCCCAGGGTCCTAGGATAGAGCCCTGCATCAGGCTCCCTGGTAGGCGGGAAGCCTGCTTCTCCCTCTCCCACTCCCCCAGCTTGTGTTCCTGCTCTTGATGTCTCTCTTTGTCAAATAAATAAATAAAATCTTAAAAAAAAACAGTCTATTTTATGGTTTCCCTCCCCACCCCCATGATGATTTCTTTTGTTTTTTAAATTCCACATATGAGTGAAATCATATGATATCTTTTTCTGATTGCTCCCTTGTTTGGGACATATATGTTTATAATTGTCATATTGACTTGTTGGATACATCCTTTAAGAATAATATAGTGCCCTTCTGTGTCTCTAACTATAGTCTTTAGTTTAAAATCCAATCTGTCTGATATGAGAATTGCTACCCCAGCTTTCTTTTGAGGTCCATTTGCATGAAAGATGGTACTCCATCCCTTTACTTTCAGTCTGAATGTATCTTTAGGTTCAAAATGAGTCTCTTGTAGACAGCAAATGGATGGGTCATGTCTTTTTATCCAATCTGCAACCCTGTGGTGTTTTATGGGAGCATTTAGGCTATTTACATTGAGACTGAATATTGAGAGATATGATTTTAATGATGCCATGTTGCCTGTAAAGTCCATGTTTCTATCGATTGTGACCTTCTGTTCTGTATCACTCTTGGGGCCTTTTTACCTTTATAGAACCCCCCTTAATATCTCCTGTAGGGCTGGTTTCTGTATCACTCTTGGGGCCTTTTTACCTTTATAGAACCCCCCTTAATATCTCCTGTAGGGCTGGTTCGTGGTTACGAAATTGTTTAATGACTGGCGATTCTGGAACGTCTTTATTTCTCCATCAATTCTGAATGACAGCCTTGCTGGATAAAGGATCCTTGGCTGCATGTTTTTCTCTGAAAGAGCTTTAAAAATGCCCCCCCCCCAAGCCTTTCTCTCATTCCAGGTCTGTGTAGACAGGTCTGACGTAATTCTGATAACTTTGCCTTGTGCACTATGACGTGACGTGGCGTAGGTTTGTCGTGGTTGAGCTTGGATGGGGTCCTCTGTGCCTCTTGGACACGAATGTTTGCTTCCCTCGCTAGATTAGGGAAGTTTTCAGCTACAATTTGTTCAAATATCTCTTCTAGAACCCTGTTTTTCTCCAGCCCCTCAGGGATGCTGATGATTCTGACATTTGAACATTTCATTGAGTCAGTAATCTCACATAACCTACATTCCTGAGCTTGGAATCTTTTAAGTCCAGATTCTATTTTATCTTTTTCTAATACTAACCCATCCTCCAATTAGCTGATATGTTCTTCTGCCTCTTTCACCCTGGCCATCAGAACCTCTAGTTTTGACTGCATTTGGCTCATAGAATTTTTTTT
>NC_048220.1:22961-32460 GCF_002007445.2 Ailuropoda melanoleuca
CGCTCCCGGAGCTCCCTTCTCAGCCTGCTGTCTCAAGCGTGCGGGTCCGCGGTCTGTCCGCTCCCCCTTGCAGGTGGCTACCGCTTCCCGGCGCCCTGACACGGCGGCTCCCTCCCCCTTCTGTTTAGCTTCCGATATCTGTGCGCGGTTTCACGGCTCCCCGCTTCGTACCTCGATACTCAGCGCTGGAGATGTTCATTTGTAGAGATCCAGATGTATCTTCCTGCGTCTCAGGCTGATTCCGTGGATTATTCCTGCTGATCTGGTACCTATCCAGCTCAACTCAGGGGACCGGCTGAAAAAGGGGTCCCCTACTCCTCCGCCATCTTAACCTCGGGACCTGGCTCATAGAATTTTTAATTTCTGCCAGGTTCACTCTCATTTCCACCCTTAGAGATTCTATATCCTCGTTAATATTTTCATTAATATTTTTTTCAAGTCTACACATCATCTTGACCATTGTTACTCTGAATTCCATATCTGATAATTTGTTTATATCCATATCCATCAGTTCTGTGGCTGAGGCCATAGACTCATTGTCTTTTCTTTGCTGGGGGAGATTTCTACTTCTCGTCATTCCAATGAGGAGAGGGCGCGGGTTTGTCCAGAGCCCAAATTATAGACCGGGACCCAGGCCATGAGCCCTTTTTTTATAGGGATCTTAGGGATGTTGGGCTTCTTGATTTTTCAGCCTGCCTTCTGGGGGAGGGGCCTGCCACGCCGATACTCAGGAAACCCTGTTTGGGTAGAGTCTCCGTGTCCCCTGTGAGGGGGGATGGGCGTGGGCACACTGTGAGCCCTTATTTCCAGGCTTTTGTTCTCTGGTGGCTTTCCCTGGCGGTTTGCTGTGCCTCTTCTGAGAGTCAGAGCAGCAGTGACTGAATCTCAGCCTCTGTCACAGAACAGAGGGATCGTGGACCATTCTCCACTGATGTTCTGGCCACTTTAACTCTGCTTCTATTTGTGCTGCTCAACCTTGCAGTGTCCCAGGATGTGCGCCCCATACCCGGCATCCCAGCCCTCACTTCCAGGGCCAGCATGTCTCTGTCCTTTGTGTTTCTAACCCTGCCAGCCACCAGCCGCCAGCTGCCCCTGCGCACTCCGGAGCTCCCGGTCTCAGTCTGGATCCAGTGAGCACACCGGAGCTCCGTTCCAGTCTGGTGGCGCGCGTTCCCTGGCTCACGGTCTTAGTCTGCTCTCTCGCGGGTGCCGGTCTGTGAGTCTGCCCGCTCCCCCGTGCAGTGTTCGGCTCCCTCCCCTTCCGTTTATCTTCTGATATCTGTGCGCGGTTTCACGGCTCCCCGCTTTGTACCTCAATACTCAGCGCTGGAGATGTTTGTTTGTAGAGATGTATCTTCCTGTGTCTCAGGCTGATTCCGTGGATGTTCAGGCCTGTCTGGTACCTATCAGGGTAATGCTGGCCTCACAGAATGAGTTTGGAAGTTTTCCTTCCATTTCTTTTTTTTTTAAATTATTTTTTATTATGTTATGTTAGTCACCATACAGTATTTTTGAAACAGCTTCAGTAAGATAGGTATGATTTCTTCCTTAAGTGTTTGATGGAATTCCCCTGAGAAACCCTTTGCCCCTGGACTCTTGTTTTGGGGGAGATTTTTGATGACTGCTTCAATTTCCTTCCTGGTTATTGGTCTGTTCAGATGATCTATTTCTACCTGTTTCAGTCTTGGTTTCCAGGAATGCATCTATTTCTTTCAGATTGCTTAATTTGTTGGCATATAGTCGCTGGTAATAATTTCTGATAATTGTTTCTATTTCCTTAGTGTTAGTAGTGATCTGTCCCCCTTTCATTCATGATTTTATGAATTTGGGTCCTTTCCCATTTATTTTGGATAAGTCTAGCCAGAGGTTTATTGATCTTATTAATTCTCTTAAAGAACCAGCTTCTAGTTTTGTTGATCTGTTCTACTGTATTTGTGCTTTCTATTTCATTGATTTCTGTTCTAATCTTTATTATTTTTCTTGTCCTGCTTGTTTTAGGTCTTGCTGTTCTTTCTTCACAGCTCCTTTAAGTGTAAGATTAGCTTGTGCATTTTGGATTTTTCAAATTTTTTGAGAGAGGCTTGGATGGCTGTGTATTTCCCTCTTGGGCCCACCTTTCCAGTATCCTACAGGTTTTGTACCAATGTGTTTTCATTCTCATTCGTTCCCATGAATTCTTTAAGTTCTTCTTTAATTTCTTGGTTGACCCAATCATTCTTTAGCAAGATGCTCTGTAACCTCCAAGTGTTTGAGTTCCTTCCAAATTTCTTCTTCTGATTAAGTTCCAGTCTCACAGCATAGTGGTTTGAAACTATGCAAGGGATAATCTCAATCTTTTGCTATCAGTTGAGACCTGATTTGTGACCCAGTATGTGATCTATACTGTAGAAAGTTCCATGTGCACCCAAGAAGATGGAGTATTCTGTTGTTTTAGTGTGGAATGTTCTGTATATACTTATGAAGTCCGTCTGGTCCAATGTGCCATTCAAAGTTCTTGTTTCTTTGTTGATCTTCTGCTTGGATGATCTGTCCATTGCTGTGAGTGGAGCGTTTAGGTCTCCTACTATTAATGTATTCCTACCCATATGTTTCTTTATTTTGTTTATTAATTGACATATATTTGGCTGCTGCCATGTTGGGGGTATAGATATTTACAATTGTCAGATCTTTTTGTTGGAAAGACCCTTTAAGTATGATCTAGTGACTCTCTACATCTCTTACTACAGTCTTTGGCTTAAAATCTAATTTGTCTGATATGAGATTGCTACCCCAGATTTCTTATGAGGTCCATTGGCATGGTAAATGATTCTCTATCCCCTTACCTTCAATCTGGAGGTGTCTTTAGGTTCAAAATGAGTCTTTTATAGACAGCATATGGATGAGTCCTGCTTTATTATCCAATATGACACCCTGTGTCTCTTGATGGGAGCATTCAGCCTGTTCATGTTGAGAGTAACTATTGAAAGATATGAATTTAGTGCCATTGTATTGCCTGTAAGGTCTCTGTTTCTGTGGGTTTTCTATTTCTTTGTAGTCTATGACTCTTGGGGTTTCTCTTTGTTTGCAGACTCCTCTTTAATATTTCTTGCTGGGCTGGTTTGGTGGTCAATATTCTTTCAGTTTGTACCTCTCCTGAGCTCTTTATCTCTCCATCCATTCTGAATGACAGTCTTGCTGGGTAAAGTATTCTTGGATGCACTGTTTTCATTTAATACCCTGAATATGTCCTGGCAGCCCTTTCTGGCTTGCCAGGTCTCTGTGAACAGGTCTGATGTTAATCTGATATTCCTCCCTCTATATGTAGGAAATCTCTTCCCCCTAGATGGTCTCAGGATAGCTTCCTTGGCTGTATAATTTGCAAGCTTCACTATTACATGTCAGGGTGCTGATCTATTTTTATCGATTTTGGAAGTGGTCCTCTCTGCTTCTTGGACTCCAGATTAGAGAAATTCTTAGCTATGATTTGCTCAAACATACCTTCTAGTCCTCTCTCTCTCTCCACTCCCTCAGGAATCCCAAGAATTCTGATATTGGAGTCTTTCATGGTGTTGTTGATATCTTTAAGTCTAATCTCATGTGCCACTAGCTGCCTATCCCTATCTTATTCAGCTTCCTTCTTTCTATCATCTTATACTCTAGATCATTATGTTGTTCTTCTCCCTCATTTACCCTGGCTGTTTGAGTATCCAGTTTAGACTACATCTCCTTCATAGCATTTCAAGTTCATCTTGTTTAGTTCTCATTTCTGCTCTTAGAGATTCTATGTTGTCACTGAGGTCTTTTTCAAGCCATGCTTGATATCCTGAAGTCTGTCACTGATATCTTGCTTATATGCATATCCATTAGTTTTGTGGTGGAAAACATTGGCTCTGGCTCTTTTCTTTGTTCGGAGTCACTCCTCCTAGTCATTCTGTTTAGGGATGGTTGAACAAATGGACAGAATCCAAAATATCAACGATGACCCAAGCAAGATGCACCCTAACAAAATCTGGAGTGGTCAGACACCACCATCGAAAAAACAAAGCCAAAATGAAGTACAAGAATAAAATTAAAAAATTGAAATTAAAATTTAAAAATTATACTATATATATCATAGAAATATATATATATACATGTGTGTATATATATGATAGAAAATATCACATATACATATATATATATTTTTTTTAAAGGGTAAAGGAGAGATATAATCGCTCAGTGTGGACAAAGCAGGGTGTTTCATTTGTTCCTGAATCTATTTTGGTCTGTGTGTTAGAGGACACTATGTCCCAAAACCACTAGGAAAGTAAAACTTGTATATATAAATAGGTAAAACTGACTAGAGTGAAAAACAGGCTAAAATAAAGCATATATCAATAAAAAAATAGGTGTGTAAAAATACAAGTTAAAAAGCACCTATGAAAAAATGAGTTGCTATTATAGACCTCTAGTTAAAATGAGGAGAAGGTATAAGGAAGATTACAGCAGGGGAAAATGGCATGAGAAAAGGAAAAAAAAACAAAAAGAGGAAAGGAAAGGAAAGGAAAGGAAAGGAAAGGAAAGAAAGAAAGAAAGAAAGAAAGAAAGAAAGAAAGAAAGAAAGAAAGAAAGAAAAAGAAAGAAAGAAAGAGGAAGAAGAAAGAAAGAAGGAAGAAAAAGAAAAAAGAAAGAAGGAAGGAAGAGAAAGAAAGAAAGAAAGAAAGAAGAAGGAAAGAAAGAAAGAAAGAAAGAAAGAAAGAAAGAAAGAAAGAAAGAAAGAAAGAAGAAAGGAAAAGAAAGAAGAAAAAGGAGAGGAGAGGAGGAAAGGAAAATTATATCTGAAAAATAAACAAGTTGTGAGGCCACAGCAGGAGCTCAATATACAATTTTCCCTTTGTGTCGTGTTTTTACATTATAGGATCCAAAGGATTGTCATCCATCTGCTCTTTCAGCCTGTCTTCTGGGGGAGGAGATTGCCCCCCTGTTTCCCAGGAAATCTTGCCTGTGTGGAGTTGCCTCCCCACACCAGCCATCCAGGGGATAGGCTCAGCGGAAATCAGGCTTCTGAGTGTATTTTGTAACCTGGGGCCTTTCTGGGCCGCTTCAGGGGATCAGAGCAAAAATGGCTGCAGCCAAACCTCTGGCCCAGAGCAGAAAATTCAGTCGGCCCTGTTTAATAAACTCTGAGGGCAAGCAGTCTCCACTGCTGCTTGTGCCGCTGAAAACTGCAGCTTCCCACGGTGCGCACCCACGGCTGCCCTCAAAAGTGTTTCCCACAGCCACTCTCTGAGATTATCTCTCCTTTTGTGCTTTCAAAACTGCGAGAAGCTGTGGGCTCGAGTGCATAACCGAGGCTCCGGAATCAGGTCCGGTTCTGCCCTAAAGCCCCTTCCTGGCCACTACGGCTGTGCAAGTTTATGCCCCATTGTGGGCGCTGTTTCCACATTTTTTCAGGTTGTCCAAGAACAAAGCGGATTATCGACCCACACGATTCATGGTTTCTGACCACCCTAGTTGTGAGTCCCTTCCCATGCTCTCTAACCACAACCTGCTTCCTGGATCCAACACTTGGGCCTTCCACTGTTTCAGGAATTTCCTTTTCTCTATGGTCCCCATATCCTGAGATCTACCTAGAATTCTGCCTTTTCATTTCCAAAGCCTGCCTCTTCATTTCCAAAGCCTGCCTCAGGGAGGGATGTCTCTTACTAAAGCTGATTTCTGAGGGTTCTGTTTTTGTGCTCTGGTGTTATATCACTTTCCAGGGGCCAGCTTATGGTGGCTCCCTCCCACTTCTGTTTGTCTTCTAATATCTCCTGGAGGATTCATGACTCTGCCCTTTCTATTTTGCCAAACACACCCACTTTTCTGCTTGCAGAGATCCAGATATATATTCTTACATCCCAGGTTGATTTTGTGGATGTTCAAAATGGTTTGATAGATATCCAGCTAAATTCAGGGGGCCAGTTTAAATGGGGTATCCCACTCCTCTGCATTGTTGCCTTTGTCTCCACATCATTAGTTTTTTTATTATGATATGTTAGTCACCATACACTACATCATTAGTTTTTGATGTACTGTTCCAAGATTCATTGTTTGTGTATAACACCCAGTATTCCATACAATATGGGCCATCCTTGATACCCATCACCGGGCTAACCCTTCCCCCCCACCCCACCCCTCTAAAACCCTCAATTTCGTTCCTGGAGTTCAGAGTCTCTCATGGTTCATCTTCCCCTCTGTTTCCCCCCCCCTTCATTTTTCCTTCCTTCTCCTAAAGATCTCGCTGTCTTTCCTTAAGTTCCACAAATGAGTGAAACCATATGATAATTGTCTTTCTCTGCTTGACTTATTTCACTTAGCGTAGTCTCCTCCAATCCCATCCATGTTGATACAAATGTTGGGTAATCATTCTTTCTGATGGCTGAGTAATATTCCATTGTACATACAGACCATATCTTTATCCATTTGTCTGTTGAAGGACATCTTGGCTCCTTCCACAATTTAGCTATTGTGGACAATGCTGCTATGAACATTGGGGTGCATATGCCCATTCTCTTCACTACATCTGTATCTTTGGAGTAAATACCCAGTAGTGTAATTGCTGGGTCATAGAGTAGCTCTTAAAAATTTTTTTAATTTTTTAAGGAAACTCCACACTCTTTTCCAAAGCGGCTGCACCAATTTGCATTCCCACCAACAGTGTAAGAGGGTTCCCCTTTCTCCATATCCTCTCCAACATTTGTTGTCCATTTCTTGCCTTGTCCATTTTTGCCATTTTAACTGGCAGAAGGAGGTATCTCAATGTGGTTTTGATTTGAATTTCCCTGATGGCTAATGATTTTGAACATTTTTCATGTGTCTGTTAGCCATTTGTATGTCTTCATTGGAAAAGTGTCTGTTCATATCTTCTGCCCATTTTTTATTTGATTACTTATTCCTTGTGTATTGAGCTTGAGAAGTTCTTTAGGGATCTTGGATACCAGCCATTTATCTGTAGTTTCATTTGCAAATATCTTCTCCCATTCTGTGGGTTGCCTCTTTGTTTTAATGACTGTTTCCTTTGCTGCGTAGAAACTTTTCATCTTGATGAAGTCCCACAAGTTCATTTTTTCTTTTGTTTCCCTTGCCTTTGGAGATGTGTCATGAAAGAAGTTGCTGTGGCCGATGTCAAAGAGATTACACCCTAAGTTCTTCTCTTGGATTTTGATGGATTCCTGTCTCCCATTGAGGTCTTTCATCCACTTGGAGTTTGTCTTTGTGTATGGTGTGAGAGAGTGGTCAAGTTTCATTCTTTTGTATGTAGCTGTCCAGTTTTCCCAGCACCATTTATTGAAGAGACTGTCTTTTTTCCACTGGATGTTTTTTCCTGCTTTATCAAAGATTAGTTGACCATAGAGCCAAGGGTCCACTTCTGGAGTTTCTGTTCTGTTCCATTGGGCTATGTCCCTGTTTTTGTGCCAGTACCATACTGTCTTGGTGATCACAGCTTTGTAGTATAGCTTGAAATCCGGCAACGTGATGCCCCCAGCTTTGTTTTTCCTTTTCAACATTTCCTTGGCGATTTGGGGTCCTTTCTGATTCCACACAAATTCTAAGATTGTTTGTCCCAGCACTCTGAATCATGTCATTTGTATTTTGATCGGGATGATGTTGGAAGTGTAGATTGCTCTGGGTAGCATAGACATTCTAACTATGTTTATTCTTCCGATCCATGAGCATGGAATGTTCTTCCATCTTCTTGTGTCTTCTTCAATATCTTTCATCAGTGTTCTGTAGTTTCTAGAGTATAAATCCATTACCTCTCTGGTTAAGTTTATTCCAAGATATCTTATGGTTTTTCGTGCTATTATAAATGGAATCAATTCCCTGATTTCTCTTTCTTCAATCTCTTTGTTAGTGTATAGAAATGCAACTGATATCTGTAATGATTTTGTATCCTGCCACATTACTGAATTGTTCTACGAGTTTTAGTAATTTGGGGGTGGAGTCTTTGGGGTTTTCCACATAAAGTATCATGTCATCTGCAAAGAGAGAGAGTTTGACTTCTTTGCCTATTTGAATACATTTAATTTCTTTTTGTTGTCTAATTGCTGTTGCCAGGACTTCTAACACTGTGTTGAATAATAATGGTGAGAGTGGGCATCCTTGTCGTGTTCCTGATCTTAAGGGAAAGGCTCTCAGCTTTTCCCCATTGAAAATGATATTCGCTGTAAGCTTTTCTTAGACGGTTTTCATGAAATTGAGAAATGTACCCTCTATCCCTACACTCTGAAGGGTTTTAATCAGGAAAGGATGCTGTATTTTGTCAAATGCTTTTTCTGCATCAATTGAGAGGACCATATGATTCTTGTCTCTTTTCTTATTAATGTGTTCTATCACACTGATTGATTTGTGAATGCATTCCAGGGATGAATCCCACTTGGTCATGATGGATAATCCTTTTTATGTACCATTGGATCCTATTAGCTAGGATCTTATTGAGAATTTTGGCATCCATATTCATCAGGGTATTGGTCTGAAATTCTCCTTTTTGATGGGGTTGTTGCCTGGTTTGGGGATCAAGATAATACTGGCCCCATAGAATGAGTTTGGAAGTTTTCTTTCTGTTTCTATTTTTTGGGACAACTTCAGGAGAATAGGTATTCTTTCTTCTTTGAATGTTTGGTAGAATTCCCCAGGAATCCATCAGGCCCTGGACTCTTGCTTTTTGGGAGGTTTTTGATCACTGCTTCAATCTCTTTTTGTATATAGGCTTTTTAAAGTTGTCAATCTTTTCCTGTTTCAGTCTTGGTAGTTTATAGGTTTCCAAGAAGGCATCCATTTCTTCCAGGTTGCTTAATTTATTGGCATATAGTTGTTGATAATAATTTCTAATGATTGTTTCTATTTCCTTGGTGTTAGTCGTGATCTCTTCCATTTCACTCACAATTTTATTATTTTGTGTCCTTTATTATTTTGAATAAGTCTGGCCATTGGCTTATCGATCTTATTAATTCTTTCAAAGAACCAGCTTCTAGTTTTGTTGATCTGCTCACCTGTATTTCTGGTTTCTAATTCACTGCTCTCTGCTCTAATCTTAATTAGTTGTCTTTTCGTGTGTGGGTTAGGCCTGCTCTTTTGTTCCATCTCCAACTGTTTAAGGTGTGAGTATTAGGACTGCATTTGAGATTTTTCTATTCTTTTGAGGGAGGCTTGGATGGTTCTCTATTTCCCCCTTAGGACTGCCTTTGCAGTGTCCCACAGGTTTTGGACCAATGTGTTTTCATTCTCATTGGTTTCCATAAATTTTTTAAGTTCTTCTTTAAGTTCCTGGTTTACCCAAACTTTCATAAGCAGGATGGTCCTTAGTTTCCAAGTGTTTGAGTTTATTCCAAATTTTTTCTAGTGATTGAGTTCCAGTTTCAATGCATAGTGGTCTGAAAATATGCAGGGAATAATCTCAGTCTTTTTTTTTTCTGGTGCTTAATTTGTTTTTTTTAATGATTTTTTAAATTATATTATGTTAATCACCATACAGTACATCCCCGGATTCCGATGTAAA
>NC_048220.1:32560-39713 GCF_002007445.2 Ailuropoda melanoleuca
GGAATCTGGGGATGTACTGTATGGTGATTAACACAATATAATAAAATAAAATTAAAAAAAAAAAGAAATAACAAAAAAAAATGTCTATGCTACCCAGAGCAATCTAGTCTTTCTTTTCTATTATTATTATTATTATTATTGTTATTATTATTATTATTCTACCTTAGTCACCATACAGTACATCATTGGCTTTTGATGTAGTGTTCCATGATTCATTGTTTGCATATAACACCCAGTGCTCCATGCAATATGTGCCCTCCTTAATACCCATCACCGGGCTAGCCCATCTCCCCAATCCCCACCCCTCTAAAACCCTCAGTTTGTTTCCTGGAGTCCATAATCACTCATGGTTCATCTCCCCATCTGTTTTCCCCCTTTATTTCTCCCTTCCTTCTCCTAATGATCTCCCTGCTGTGGATGGGTCATGTCTTTTAATCCAATCTGCAACCCTGTTGTCTTCCATGGGAGGTTTTAAGCCATTCACATTGGGAGTGATTATTGAAAGACAGGATTTTACTGTCTTCATGTTGCCTGTGAACTCCTTGTTTCTATAGGTTGTCTCTGTAAATTTCTGTTTTGTATCACTCTTGGGGTCTTTCTCCTTTTATAGAACCCCCCCTTAATATATCCTACAGAGCTGCCTTGGTGGTCACATATTCTTTCAGTTTCTGCCAGTCTTGGAAGCTCCTTGTCTCTCCATCCATTCTGAATGACAGCCTTGCTGGATACAGTATCCTTGGCTGCATGTTCTTCTCATTTAGTGCTCTGAATATGTCTTGAGAGCTCTTTCCGGCTTTCCAGGTCTCTGTGGACAGGACTGACATTATTCTGATGTTCCTCCCTCTGTACATAAGAAATCTCTTTCCCTTCACTGCTTTCAAGGTTGTTTCCTTTTGTCTAAGATTTGCAAATTGTAGTATTATATGTTGTGGTGTCCGTCTGTTCTCCTTGATCTTGGGAGGGGTCCTCTCTGCCTCTCTGACACTAATGCTTGTTTCCTTCCCCAGGTTAGGGAAGTTCTCAGCCACGATGTGCTCAAATATCTCTTCTAGACCTCCTCTCTCTCCATCCCCTCAGGGATGCCAATAATTCTGATATTGGAAGGTTTCATTGAGTCAGTAATCCCCCGTAGCTTTTTTTCATGAAAATGGAGGGTTTTTCCCCACGTTATCTCTCTTTCCTTCTTTTCTATCATCTCATCATCTAACTCACTAATTCGTTCTTCTGCCTCATTTACCCTGGCCTTCAGAGCATCCAGTTTAGTCTGCATTTCATTCATAGTATTTTTAAGTTCAGCCTGATTAGATCTCATTTCAGCCCTAAGAGATTTTATATTTTAATTAATATTTTTCTCAAGCCTAGATATCATCTAGATAATTTTACTCTGAAATCCATTTCTGACATCTTGGTTATATCCATATCCTTTAGTTCTGTGGCAGAGGCCACAGTCTCTCTTTCTTTCCTTTGTTGGGGATTCCTCCCCTTTGTCATGCTGATGAGGTGTGTTTGCGAGAATGTAGAGAGTCCAAAATATTGACCACGACCCAAGCAAGACACACCTGTTTTATAGGGACCTTAAGGATGTAGGCTTCTTATTCTTTCAGTCTGCCTTCTGGAAGAGGGGCCTGCCTTGCTGTTACTTAGGCAACCCTGTTTGAACAGAGTTGCCCTGCCCCCTGGGGGAGGGGGCCTGGGCTCCGTGAGAACAACTTTTTGGAGGCTTTTGTTCTCTGGCTGCTTTCCCTGGTGGCTTTCTATGTCTCTTCTGAGTGTCAGAGCAGCAGTGACCATATCCAAACCTCTCTCTCAGAACAGAGATCACAGTCTGCTCCTCACTGAGCTCTCCAGGCCACACTGACTCTGTTTCTGTTTGTGCTGCTAAGAACCCACAGTGTCCTGGTTTGTGCTCCCCACAACCAATCTCCCAGTCCTTGCTTCTAGGGCCAGGCACATCTCTGCCCTTTGTGCTTCTAAAACCCTCAGCTGCACCCGGTTTGCTCACGTGTTCCCAAGCTCCAGGTTTCAGTCTGGTTTCCCTGCTGCTACTGGTCTGCTAGTGCATCCACTCCCCAGCATGGGAGGCTTCTGCCTTCCCAGTGCAGGAGTCCAGTGGCTCCCTCCCCCTTCTGTTTATCTACTGATATCTGCCGCAGACTCTGGGCTCCCTGCTTCATACCTCAAGGCCAAGCACCAGAGATGTTCTGTTTGTAGAGATCCAGATGTATCTTCTTTCATTTCAGGCTGATTTACATTTTAGGTGTTCAAGATGGTCTGGTAGATATCCAGCTTGATTCAGGGGACTGATTGAAATAGGGTCATCTACTCCTCTGCCATCTTTCCCCCTCTCCCCCCTGTCTTTGACCCACTGCTGAGAGCCACCAGTATTTCAGAAGCTGAAGTTTGGACAAAACAATCATGTCACCTCTGGGAAGCACCAGTCAGAACTGTGCAGCCCATACTGTCCAGAGGCTCAGGCTATGAAGGAAATTCTCCACCTGCTGATACCAGGCTTGGAGAAACAGCAGCTGTCCTTGGAGGTGATCAAGCAGGGTCTTTGGTGTTGTGTTTTACCAGTAGAGACTGAGAAGGAGAGCTGTTTGTTGCTTGCTTTACAGAGATTTAAGACTGAATCTGGAGCCCACATCTGCCGCAGGCACCCAGGGAACAGGTAGGAGAATAAAAAAGGAGAATTACAGAAAAATATCCCTGTTGAACATGGATGACAAAACTCTCACCAAGATACTAGCCAATAGGATCTAACAGTACATTAAAAGGCTTATCCACCACAACCAGTGGGATTTACACTTGAGATGCAAGGGTGGTTCAACATTCGCAAATCAATCAGCAAGATAGATCACATAAATAAAGGACAAGAACCATATGACCGGAGGAGTTAAGATGGCGGAGGACTAGGGGTCCCCTTTTTCAGCTGGTCCCCTGAGTCGAGCTGGATAGGTACCCAAACATCCTGAATATCCATGGAATCAGCCTGAGACATAGGAAGATACATCTGGATCTCTACAAATGAATATATCCAGCACTGAGTATTGAGGTAGGAAGTGGGGAGCCATGAATCTGTGCACAGATATCCGAAGATAAACGGAAGGGGGAGGGAGCCGCTGTGCTTGGGCACCGGGAAGTTGTGGCCACTTGCACTGGGGAGTGGGCCGGACTCATGGACTGGGACCCGTGAGAGAGCAGACTGAGATCATGAGCCTGGGAACACGCATGACCAGTCTGAAAACCCGCACTCCGGAGCGCCCCCGAAGCATACTGAAACAGGGAGCTCAGGGAGCACGTGCGGGAAACGGGGGCAGCGGGCAGTGTTAGAAACACAAAGGACAGAGATGTGTCAGCCCTGGAAGTGAGGGCTGCGATGCCGGGTGTGGGGCGCACAACCCGGGACACTGCAGGGTTTTTAGGAGCACTAACAGAAACAGAGTTAAAGAGGCCAGGAGAGCTCAATGGAGAGTGGACTGCGATCTCTCTGTTCTGAGAGAGAGGCTAAACTAAAAATGTTATGATTCAAATGCAGTCTAAACTAGACTCTCTGATGGCCAGGGTTAAATGAGGCAGAAGAACGAATTAGTGAATTGGAGGATGGGATGGTAGAAGAGAAAGCTAAAACAGAAACTTGCCTCAAAAAAATCCCATCTCAAGAATGTAGGTTACAGGAGATTACTGACTCAATGAAATGATCCAATGTCAGAATCATCGGCATCCCCGAGGGGGTGGAGAAAAACAGAGGTCTAGAAGAGATATTTGAACAAATTGTAGCTGAAAACTTCCCTAATCTAGCAAAAGAAACAAGCATTCATGTCCAAGAGGCAGAGAGGACCCGTCCCAAGCTCAACCACGACAAACCTACGCCATGTCACGTCATAGTGCAATTCGCAAATATTAGATCCAAGGATACAGTATTGAAAGTGGCCAGGGCAAAGAAATTTCTCACGTGCCAAGGCAAAGGCATCAGAATTACGTCAGACCTCTCTACACAGACCTGTAATGAGAGAAAGGGTTGGGGGGCATTTTTAAAGCTTCCAGAGAAAAATATGCAGCCAAGGATCACCTATCTAGCAAGGCTGTCATTCAGAATTGATGGAGAGATAAGGACCATCCACAATCGCCAGTCATTGACCAATTTTGTAACCACAAAACGAGCCCTACAGGAGATATTAAAGGGGGTTCTATAAAAGTAAAAAGACCCCAAGAGTGATACAGAACAGAAAGTTACAATCTATAGAAACAAAGACATTACAAGCAACATGACATCATTAAAATCACATCTCTCAATAATCACTCTCAATGTGAATGCTCTAAATGCTCTCATAAAGTGCCACAGGGTTGCAGATTGGATAAGAAGGCATGACCCATCCATATGCTGACTACAAGAGACTCATTTTGAACCTAAAGATATATCCAGACTGAAAGTGAAGGGATGGAAAACCATTTTTCATGCCAATGGACCTCAAAAGAAAGCTGGGGTAATAGTTCTTATATCAGGCAGATTGGATTTTAAAATAAAGACTGTAGTTAGAGATTCAAAAGGACACTATATTATTCTTACAGGATGTATCCAACAAGTGGATATGATAATTATAAATATCTACTCCCCCAACAGGGGAGCAGCAAGATACACAAGCCAAATCTTAACCAGAATAAAAAGGCATATAGATAATAATACATTAATAGTAGGGGACCTCAACACTCCACTATCAGCAATAGACAGATCACCTAAGCAGAAAATCAACAAAGAAACAAGAGCATTGAATGCCATACTAGACCAGATGGACCTCATAGATACATATAGAACACGACACCCCAGAACCAAAGAATACTCATTCTTTTCGAATGCACATGCAATGTGCTCCAGAATAGATCATATGCTGGGTACCAAAACAGGTCTCAACCAATACCAAAGACAGAGTATTCCCTGCATATTCTCAGACCACACTACTTTGAAATTGGAACTCAATCACAAGGAAAAATTTGAAAGAAACTCAAACACTTGGAAACTAAGAACCATCATGCTCAAGAATGATTCGATAAACCAGAAAATCAAAATTCAATTTAAACAATTTATGGAGAATAACAAGAACGAAAACACAATGGTCCAAAACCTTGCGGACATTGCAAAGGCAGTCCTAAGGGGAAAATACATAGCCATCCAAGCCTCACTCAAAAGAATAGAAAAATCTTGGGGCGCCTGGGTGGTGCAGTCATTAAGCATCTGCCTTTGGCTCAGGGCATGATCCCAGCATTCTGGGATCGAGCCCCACATCAGGCTTCTCCACTGGGAGCCTGCTTCTTCCTCTACCACTCCCCCGGCTTGTGTTCCCTTTCTCCCTGGCGGTCTCTGTCAAATAAATAAATAAAATCTTGAAAAAAGGAATGGAAAAATCTAAAATGCAGTTTTTACATTCTCACCTCAAGAAGCTGGAACAGCAACAGAAGAACAGGCCTAACCCACGCATGAGAAAGCAGTTGATCAAGATTAGAGCTAAGATCAATGAATTAGAAACCAGGAGCACAGTAGAGGAGATGAACAGAACAAGAAGCTGGGTCTTTGAAAAAATAAATAAGATTGACAAGCCACTGGCAAGACTTATTCAAAAGAATAGAGAAAGGACCCAAATTAATAAAATGATGAATGAAAAGGGAGAGGTCACAACCATCACCAATGAAATAGGAAGGAACATTAGAAACTTTTATCAACAGCTTTATGCTAATAAATTAAACAACCTTAAGAAGTGGATGCCTTTCTGGAAACTTATAAACTACCAAGACTGAAACAGGAAGAAATTGATTTTTTAAGCAGACCAATTAATTATGAAGAGATTGAAGAAGTGATAAAAAACCTCCCAAAAAACAAGACTCCAGGACCTGATGAATTCACTGGGGAATTCTACCAAACATTCAAAGAAGAATTAATACTTATTCTCCTGAAGCTATTTCCAAAAATAGAAACAGAAAGAAAACTACTAAACTCATTCTATGTGGCCAATATTACCTTGATCCCCAAACCAGTCAAAGACCTCATCAAAAAGGAGAATTACAGACTGATTTCCCTGATGAATATGGATGCTAAAATTCTCAACAAGATCTTAGCTAATAGAATCCAACAGTACATTAGAAGGATTATCCATCATGACAAAGTGGGATTCATCCCTGGGATGCAAGTGTATTTCAACATTGGCATATCAATCAGTGTGATAGATCATATCACGAGAAAAGAGTCAAGAACCATATGACCCTCTAAATAGATGCAAAAAAGCATTTGACAAAATACAGCATCCTTTCCTGATTAAAACACTTCAGAGTGTAGGGATAGAGGGTACATTTCTCAATCTCATAAAAAACATCTATGAAAAGCCTACAGCGAATGTCATTCTCAATGGGGAAAGTCTGGAAGCCTTTCCCTTAAGATCAGGAACATGACAAGGATGCCCACTCTCGCCATTANCATATGATCCTCTCAATTGATGCAGAAAAAGCATTTGACAAAATACAGCATCCTTTCCTGATTAAAACACTTCAGAGTGTAGGGATAGAGGGTACATTTCTCAATCTCATAAAAAACATCTATGAAAAGCCTACAGCGAATGTCATTCTCAATGGGGAAAGTNAATCTCATAAAAGCCATCTATGAAAAGCCTACTGCAAGCATTATTCTCAATGGGGAAAAGCTGGAAGCCTTTCCCTTAAGATCAGGAACATGACAAGGATGCCCACTCTCGCCATTACTATTCAACATAGTACTAGAAGTTCTTGCAACAGCAATCAGACAACAAAAAGGGATAAAAGGTATCCAAAACAGCAAAGAAGAAGTCAAACTCTCTTTCTCTGCAGATGACATGATACTGTATATGGAACACCCAAAAGAATCCACCCCCAAACTAATAGAAGTTATAGAGCTATTCAGTAATGTAGCGGGATACAAAATCAATGCTCAGAAATCAGTTGCATTTCTAGACATGAACAATGAGACTGAAGAAAGAGAAATTAGGGAATCGATTCCATTTACAATACCACAAAAATCATACGTTCTCTCCGAATTAACTTAACCAGAGATGTAAAGGATCTATATTCTAGAAACTACAAATCACTCTTTTTTTTTTCCTGATTCTCCAAATATATTCTTTTCTTTTTTTTT
>NC_048220.1:40109-53249 GCF_002007445.2 Ailuropoda melanoleuca
AAAAAGATGGAAAAATATTCCATGCTCATGGATCGGAAGAATTAACATAGTTAAAATGTCTATGCTATCCAGAGCAATCTACACTTTTAATGCCTTCCCGATCAAAATACCGATGACATTTTTCAAGGAACTGGAACAAACAGCCCATAAGTTTGTGTGGAACCAGAAAAGACCCCGAATTGCCAAGGAATTGTTGAAATGGAAAAACAAAGCTGGGGGCATCACGTTGCCGGATTTCAAGCTGTACTACAAAGCTGTGTCCAGAAAGACAGCATGGTATNCTGTGATCACAAAGACAGCATGGTACTGGCACAAAAACAGACACATCGACCAATGGAACAGAATAGAGAACCCAGAAATGGACCCTCGGCTCTTTGGGCAACTAATCTTTGATAAAGCAGGAAAAAACATCCGGTGGAAAAAAGACAGTCTCTTCAATAAATGGTGCTGGGAAAATTGGACAGCTACATGCAAAAGAATGAAACATGACCACTTTCTCACACCATGTACAAAGATAAACTCCAAATGGATGAAAGACCTTGATGTGAGACAGGAATCCATCAAAATCCTAGTGAAGAACATAGGCAGCAACCTCTAAGACATCGGTNAGGAGAACATAGGCAACAACTTCTATGACATCGGCCAGAGCAACCTTTTTCACGACACATCTCCAAAGGCAAGAGAAATAAAAGATAAAATGAACTTATGGGACTTTATCAGGATAAAGAGCTTCTGCACAGCCAAGGAAACAGTCAAAAAAACTAAGAGACAGCCCACGGAATGGGAGAATATATTTGCAAAGGACACCACAGATAAATAAAAGACTGGTATCCAAGATCTACAAAGAACTTCTCAAACTCAATACACAAGAAACAAATAAATCATAAGGTGGGCAGAAGATATGAACAGACACTTTTCCAATGAAGACATACAAATGGCTAACAGACACATGAAAAAATGTTCAAAATCATTAGCCATCAGGGAAATTCAAATCAAAACCACACTGAGATACCACCTTACGCCAGTTAGAATGGCAAAGATAGACAAGGCAAGAAACAACAATTGTTGGAGAGGATGTGGAGAAAGGGGATCCCTCCTACATTGTTGGTGGGAATGCAAGTTGGTACAGCCACTCTGGAAAACAGTGTGGAGGTCCCTTAAAAAGTTAAAAATTGAGCTACCCTATGACCCAGCAATTGCACTACTGGGTATTTACCCCAAAGATACAGACGTAGTGAAGAGAAGGGCCATATGCACCCCAATGTTCATAGCAGCATTGTCCACAATAGCTAAATCGTGGAAGGAGCCGAGGTGTCCTTCAACAGATGACTGGATTAAGAAGCTGTGGTCCATATATACAATGGAATATTACTCAGCTATCAGATAGAACGAGTTCTCAACATTTGCTGCAACATGGACGGCACTGGAGGAGATAATGCTTAGTGAAATAAGCCAAGCAGAGAAGGACAATTATCATATGGTTTCACTCATTTATGGAACATAAGAACTAGGAGGATTGGTAGGAGAAGAAAGGGATAAAGAAAGGGTGGTAATCAGAAGGGGGAATGAGAGACTATGGACTCTGGGAAACAAACTGAGGGCTTCAGTGGGGAGAGGGGTGGGGGAATGGGATAGGCTGGTGATGAGTAGTAAAGAGGGCACATATTGCATGGTGCACTGGGTGTTATACACAACTAATGAATCATCAAACTTTACATAAAGAAAAGAAAAAGTAGTACGTATATACAATGGAATATTACTCAGCCATCAAAAAGAACGATTTCTCAACATTTGCTGCAACATGGACGGCACTGGAGGAAATAATGCAAAGTGAAATATGTCAAGCANACTGGAGGAGATAATGCTTAGTGAAATAAGCCAAGCAGAGAAGGACAATTATCATATGGTTTCACTCATTTATGGAACATAAGAACTAGGAGGATTGGTAGGAGAAGAAAGGGATAAAGAAAGGGTGGTAATCAGAAGGGGGAATGAGAGACTATGGACTCTGGGAAACAAACTGAGGGCTTCAGTGGGGAGAGGGGTGGGGGAATGGGATAGGCTGGTGATGAGTAGTAAAGAGGGCACATATTGCATGGTGCACTGGGTGTTATACACAACTAATGAATCATCAAACTTTACATAAAGAAAAGAAAAAGTAGTACGTATATACAATGGAATATTACTCAGCCATCAAAAAGAACGATTTCTCAACATTTGCTGCAACATGGACGGCACTGGAGGAAATAATGCAAAGTGAAATATGTCAAGCAGAGAAAGACTATTATCATACGGTTTCACTCATCTATGGAACATAAGAAGTAGGAAGATCGGTAGGAGAAGATAGCGATAAAGAAAGGCGGGGTAATCAGAAGGGGGAATGAAGCATGAGAGACTATGGACTTTCTGAAACAAACTGAGGGCTTCAGAGGGGATGGGGAGGAAATGGGATAGATTGATGATGGTTATTATGGAGGGCATGTATTGCATGGTGCACTAGGTGTTAGACACAATAATGAATCATGGAACTTTACATCAAAAACTAGGGATGTACTGGAAAAAAGAATTTGACAAAATACAGCATCCTTTCTTGATAACAACTCTTCAAAGTGTAGTGATAGAGGGAACATGCTTCAATATCATAAAGCCATCTATGAAAAGCCCATAGTGAATATGATTCTCAATAAGAAAAACAGAGCTTTTTCAATCAGGTCAGGAACATGACAGGGATGCCCACTCTCATCACTTTTGTTCAACTAGTATTGCCGAATCCTAGCCTCAACAATCAGACAACAAAAAGAAATAAAGAGGATTCAAATTGGCAAAGAAGAAGTCAAACTCTCAGTCTTCGCAGATGACATGATACTTTATATGGAGAACCCAAAAGACTCTACCCCCAAATCAGAAGAACTCCTTTAGCAATTTAGCAACTTGGCAGGATACAAAAGCAATGCACAGAACTCAATTGAATTTTTTAAAATGTTTTTTTATTATGTTAGTCACCATACAGTACATTCCTGGTTTTTTATGTAAAGTTTGATGATTCATTAGTTGCGTATAACACCCAGTGCATTTCTATACACTAACAATGTGAATGAAGAAAGAGAAATTAAAGAATCAATCCCATTCACAATTGCAGCAAAAACCATAAGATAATTAAGAATAAACTTAACCAAGAGGTAAAGGATCTGTACTCTAAAAAGTACAGAACACTTATGAAAGAAATGGAGGAAGACACAGAGAGTTGGAAAAATATTCCATGCTTGTGGATTGGAAGAATAAATTTTGTTAAAATGTCTATGCTACCCAGAGCAATCTACACAGTCCGTGCAATCCCTGTCAAGATAACATCAGTATTTTTCACAGAGCTGGAACAAATAATCCTAAAATTTGTAAGGAACAATGAATCATGGAACACTACATCAAAAACTAATGATGAACTGTATGGTGACTAACATAACATAATAAAAAATTTAAAAAAAATTTGTAAGGAATCAGAAAAGACACCAAATGGCCAGAGGAATGTTGAAAAAGAAAACCAAAGCTTGGGGCATTTAATGCCAGACTTCAAGCTCTATTGCAAAGCTGTGATCATTAAGACAGCACAGTACCGGCACAAAAACAAATAGATCCAAAGAACACAATAGATAACCCATAAATGGACCCTCAGCTTTATGGTCAACCAATCTTCAACAAAGCAGGAAAGAATATTCAATGGGAAAAAATCTCTTCAGTATACTGTGAACGTGAGGCACATACAGAAGAATGAAACTGGATCATTTTCTTACACCATACACAATAAACCAAAATGGGTGTTATACACAACTGATGAATCATTGGATACTACATCTGAAATTAATGATGTAATATATGTCAGCTAATTGAATTTAAATTAAAAAAAACAAAAAATGAAAAAAGCAAAATAAAAGTCAATTGACCATCCAGAAATAATTTTAAGAATCACTGATTGGTAGTGAGAAGGGCACATATTGTATGGTACACTGGGTGTTATACGCAACTAATGAATCATCGAACTTTATATCAAAAACCAGGGATGTACTGTATGATGACTAACATAATATTATAAAAAATGATTATAATAATAAAAAGAATCACTATAATAAAATGACCTCTTTTTAGCTTTAATAAGAAATAGATCTATGGGGGCGCCTGTGTGGCTCAGTCGTTAAGAGTCTGCCTTTGGCTCAGGGTGTGATCCCAGCGTTCTGGGATTGAGCCCCACATCAGGCTCCTCTGCTGGGAGGCTGGTGCTTCCTCTCCCACTCCCCCTGCTTGTGTTCCTTGTCTCACTGGCTGTCTCTCTCTCTCTGTCAAATAAATAAATAAAATCTTAAAAAAAGAGAAATAGATCTATGGATAGAAAGGAGAGTCCTCTTTATCTGTGTTCCCAGGTCCTCCTTGTTATCTCCTTGAAGTACATTTATACTCATTTCAAAGTCTCCTTCCAATTCTTATTCTTTTTCATACTATATTTTATAATTAGACATTCATAATATATCTATATTCAATATACAGGACTGGTGTTTGTTAGAGCCCACGGAATGGGAGAATATATTTGCAAATGATACTACAGATAAAAGACTGGTATTGAAGATCTACAAAGAAGTTCTCAAACTCAATATGCAAGAAACAAATAAACAATTCATAAAAGAAGATATGAACAGACACTTTTCCAATGATGACATACAAATGGCTAACAGACACATGAAAAAATGTTCAAAATCTTTAGCCATCAGGGAAATTCAAATCAAAACCACACTAAGATACCACCTTACGCCAGTTAGAATGGCAAAAATTGACAAGGCAAGAAACAACAATTGTTGGAGAGGATGTGGAGAAAGGGGATCCCTCCTACATTGTTGGTGGGAATGCAAGTTGGTACAGCCACTCTGGAAAACAGTGTGGAGGTCCCTTAAAAAGTTAAAAATTGAACTACCCTATGACCCAGCCATTGCACTACTGGGTGTTTACCCCAAAGATACAGACGTAGTGAAGAGAAGGGCCATATGCACCCCAATGTTCATAGCAGCATTGTCCACAATAGCTAAATCGTGGAAGGAGCCAAGATGCCCTTCAACAGATGACTGGATTAAGAAGTTGTGGCATATATACAATGGAATATTACTCAGCTATCAAAAAGAATGATTTCTCAACATTTGCTGCAACATGGACGGCACTGTAGGAGATAATGCTAAGTGAAATAAGTCAAGAAGAGAAAGACAATTTTCATATGGCTTCTCTCTATATGGAACGTAAGAACTAGGAAGATCAGTAGGAGAAGAAAGGGATAAAGAAGCTGGCGGCAATCAGAAGGGGGAATGAAACATGAGAGACTATGGACCCTGAGAAACAAACTGAGGGCTTCAGAGGGGAGGGGGGTGAGGGAATGGGATAGACTTGTGATGGGCGGTGGGGAGGGCAAGTATTGCATGGTGCACTGGGTGTTATATGCAGCTAATGAATCATGAACTTTACATCAAAAACCAGGGATGTACTGTATGGTGAGTAACATAATATAGTAAAAAAACATTTAAAAAAGAAATTAAAATTGATATATTATACATATGCATTATTTTTTCAATCTTTCTCTCTTCACTATCTCTGACATTTGTAGCTTTTTCACTAAGAACACAGAAGTATTTAGTTGTATTTCACATTGAAAGAGTGCTTTATCAATGAATATATTTTAGAGTTTATGAATCCATTAATCCTATTTTTTCCTTCATGCGATTACATATCCTTACACAGAGAAGGTGCAGAACTTCGTGTATTCTTTTTTTTTAAATTTAAATTCAGGTAGCCAGCATATAGTACATCATTAGTCTTTGATACGTTGTTCAATGATTTATTAGTTGTGTATAGCTCACAGTGTTCATCATATCAAGTGCCCTCCTTAATGCCCATCACCCACTTATCCCATCCCCCCACCCACCTCCCTATGCACAACCCTCAGTTTGTTTACCGGAGTGCAGAGTCTTCCATGGTTTGTCTCCCTCTCTGATTTCTCCCCCTTAAATTTTTCCTCCCTTCCCCTATATTCCTCTGTACTATTTCTTACATTCCACATATGAGTGAAACCATATGATAATTGTCTTTCTCTGATTGACTTATTTCACTTAGTATGATCCTATCCAGTTCCATCTATGTCTATGTAAATGGTAGACATTCATCCTTTCTGATGGCTCAGTAATATTCCATTGTAACCACATTTTCTTTATCCATTCATCTTTTGAAGGACATCTAGACTTATTCCACAGTTTGGCTATTGTGGACATTGCTGTTATGAACGTTGGGGTGTATGTGTCCCTTCTTTTCACTACATCTGTATCTTTGGGGTAAATAGTGCAATTTCTGGGTTGTAGGGTAGCTCTATTTTTAACTTTTTGAAGAAATTCCACACTGTTTTTCAGAGTGGCTGTATGTTTGCATTGCCGCCAACAGCAGAAGAGGGTTCCCCTTTCTCCACATCCTCACCAAAATTTATTGTTTCCTGAGTTGTTAATTTTAGCCATTCTAACAGGTATAAGGTGGTATCTCATGGTTTTGATTTGTATTTCCCTGATGGCAAGTGATGTGGAGCATTTTTTTATGTGTCTGTTGGCCATTTCTTTGGCCATGTCTTCTTTGGAAAAATGTCTGTTGGTGTCTTTGGCCAATTTCTTGACTGGATTATTTGTTCTTTGGGTGTTGAGTTTGATAAGTTCCTTATAGATTTGGATACAGGACAAGGCAAGGCAAGACAAGACACAAGAGAAGACAGATTAGGATCACACCAGATCTGCCCACAGAAACTTTGCAGGCCAGAATGTGTGGAAAGAAATATTCAACACACTGAGTAGGAAAAATATTCATCCCAAAATTCTTTACCCAGCCAGACTGTCATTTAAAATAGGAGAGAATAGAGGGTGGGAGCTAAGATGGAGGAGGAGTAGGGGTCCCCTTCATCAGCTGGTCCCCTGAGTCGAGCTGGATAGGTACCACACAATTCTGAACAACCATGGACTCAGCCTGAGACATAGGAAGATACACCTGGACCTATACAAATGAACACCTCCAGAACTGAGTATTGAGGTACGAAGCAGGGAGCTGTGAAGCCACGCAAAGATATTGGAAGATAAATGGAAGGGGGAGGGAGCCGCCGGGCTTGGGCGCCATGAAGCGGTAGTCACCTGCACTGGCAAGTGGGCAGACTCGCAGACCGGCACCCACGAGAGAGCAGACTGAGACTGTGAGCAGGGGAACACGCGCAACCAGTTTGAAAACCGGAGCTCTGGAGTATGTGCCAACCACACTGAAATGGAGATCTGGAGTGTGCGGGGGCGGCTGGCAGTGTTAGAAACACAAAGGACAGAGACATGCCAGCCCTGGAACTGAGGGCTGGGATGCCGGGTGTGGGGAGCACAACCGGAGACGCTGTAGGGTTTAGCAGCACCAACAGAAACATAGTTAAAGTGGCCAGAAGAGCTCATTGGAGAGCGGACTATGATCTCTCTGTTCTGAGAGAGAGGCTAGGATTCGGCTACTGCTGCTCTGTCTCTCAGAAGAGGCACAGCAAACCGCCAGGGAAAGCCACCAGAGAGCAAAAGCCTAGAAATACCAGCTCACAGTGTGCCCATCCCCATTCCCCCTCGCAGGGGACAGGGAGACTCTACCCAATCAGGGTTGCCTGAGTGTCAGCGCGGCAGGCCCTCCCTCAGAAGGCAGGCTGAAAAATCAAGAAGCCCTAAGGTCCCTATCAAACAAGTGCACACTGCATGGGTCCTGGTCAATAATTTGGGCTCTGGACAACCCTGCAACCTCTCCTCATCAGAATGATGAGAAGGAGAAATCCGCACCAGCAAGGAAAAGATAATGAGTCTGTGGCCTCTGCCACAGAACTGATGGATATGGATATAACCAAATTATCAGAAATGGAGTTTCAGAGTAACAATGGTCAAGATGATGTGTAGACTTGAAAAAAAAATTAATGAAAATATTAACGAGAATATAGAATCTCTAAGGGTGGAAAGGAGGGTAAATCTGGCAGAAATTAAAAATGCTATGAATCAGGGGCACCTGGGTGGCACAGCAGTTAAGCGTCTGCCTTCAGCTCAGGGCATGATCCGGCGTTATGGGATCGAGCCCCACATCAGGCTCCTCTGCTATGAGCCTGCTTTTTCCTCTCCCACTCTCCCTGCTTGTGTTCCCTCTCTCGCTGGCTGTCTCTATCTCTGTCAAATATATAAATAAAATCTTTAAAAAAATGCTATGAATCAAATGCATTCAAAATTAGATGTTCTGATGGCCAGGGTAAATGAGGCAGAAGAACGAATCAGTGAATTGGAGGATGGGTTGGTAAAAGAGAAAGCTGAAACAGAAACTTGGCTCAAAAAAACCCAATCTCAAGAATGTAGGTTACGGGAGATTACTGACTCAATGAAACGTTCCAATGTCAGAATCATTGGCATCCCCGAGGGGGTGGAGAAAAACAGAGGTCTAGAAGAGATACTAAAACAAATTGTAGCTGAAAATTTCCCTAATCTAGCAAAGGAAACAAGCATTCATGTCCAAGAGGCAGAGAGGACCCGTCCCAAGCTCAACCACGACAAACCTACGCCATGTCACGTCATAGTGCTATTCGCAAATATTAGATCCAAGGATACAGTGTTGAAAGTGACCAGGGCAAAGAAATTTCTCACGTACCAAGGCAAAGGTATCAGGATTATATCAGACCTGTCTACACAGACCCAGAATGAGAGAAAGAGTTGGGGGAGCATTTTTAAAGCTCTTTCAGAGAAAAACATGCAGCCAAGGATCCTTTATCCAGCAAGGCTCTCATTCAGAATTGATGGAGAGATAAGGACCTTCCAGAATCGCCAGACACTGACCAATTTTGTAACCACGAAACCAGTGTACAGGTGATATTAAGGGGGGTTCTATGAAAGTAAAAGGGCCCCAAGAGTGATACAGAACAGAAAGTCAAAATCTATAGAAACAAAGACATTACATGCAACATGGCATCATTAAAATCATATCTCTCAATAATCAGTCTCAAAGTAAAAGGCCTAAATGCTCCCATAAAACGCCACAGGGTTGCTGATTGGATAAAAAGACATGACCCATCCTTTTGCTGTCTACAAGAGACTCATTTTGAACCTAAAGATACATTCAGACTGAAAGTAAAGGGATGGTATGCCATCTTTCATGCCAATGGACCTCAAATGAAAGCTGGGGTAGCAATTCTCATATCAGACAGATTCGTATTTAAACTAAAGACTATAGTTAGAGATACAGAAGGGCACTATATTATTCTTAAGGGATGTATCCAACAGTGGAAATGACAATTATAAATATCTATGCTCCCAACAAGGGAACAGGAAGACACACAAGCCAAATGTTAACAAGAATAAAGAGACATATCAGTAAAAATACATTAATAGTAGGGGACCTTAACACTCCACTATCAGCAATAGATAGATCACCTAAGAAGAAAATCAAGAAAGAATCAAGAGCTTTGAATGCCATACTAGACCAGATGGGCTTCATAGACATGTATAGAGCACTACACCCCAGAACAAAAGAATACTCATTCTATTCGATTGCACATGGAACATTCTTCAGAAAAGATCATGTTCTGGGTCACAAAACAGGTCTCAACTGGTAACAAAAGACTGAAATTATCCCCTGCATATTCACAGAACACGATGCCTTGAAATTGGAGCTCAATCACAGCAAAAAATTTGAAAGAAACTCAAACACCTGGAAACTAAGAACCATCCTGCTCAAGAATGATTTGATAAACCAGGAAATTAAAAATCAATTTAAACAATTTATGGAGAACAAAAAGAATGAAAACACAATGGTCCAAAACCTATGGGACACCGCAAAGACAGTCCTAAGGGGAAAATACATAGCCATCCAAGCCTCACTCAAAAAAATAGAAAAATCTAAAATGCAGTTTTTACATTCTCACCTGAAGAAGCTGGAACAGCAACAGAGGTATAGGCCTAATCCATGCACGAGAAAGCAGTTGATCAAGATTTAGGGGAAGAAAGGGATAAAGAAAAGGGGGGTAATCAGAGGGGGGAATGAAACATGAGAGACTATGGACTGTGAGAGGCAAACTGAGGACTTCAGAGGGGAGGGGGTGGGGGAAGGGGATAGACTGNGAAGGGGATAGCCTGGTGATGGGTAGTAGGGAGGGCACGTATTGCATGGTGCACTGGGTGTTATACGCAACTAATGAAGCATCAAACTTTACATCGGAATCTGGGGATGTACTGTATGGTGATTAACACAATATAATAAAATAAAATTAAAAAAAAAAAGATTAGAGTAGAGATCAGTGAATTAGAAACCACGAGAACAGTAGAGCAGATCAACAGAGCTAGAAGCTGATTCTTTGAAAGAATAAATAAAATAGATAAGCCACCGGCAAGACTTATCCATAGAATAGAGAAAGGACCCAAATTAATAAAAATATTAATGAAAAGGGAGAGGTCACAACCAACGCCAATGAAATAGGAAGGATCATTAGAAACTTTTATCAACAACTTTAGGCCAATAAATTAAGCAACCTGGAAGAGATGGAGGCCTTCCTGGAAACCTATAAACTACCAAGACTGAAACAGGAAGAAATTTATTTTTTAAGTAGACCAATTAAATATGAAGAGATTGAAGCAGTGATTAAAAACCTTCCAAAGAACAAAGCTACAGGGCCTGATGGATTCCCCGGGGAATTCTACCAAGCATTCAAGAAGAAATAATACCTATTCTCCTAAAGCTGTTTCAAAAAATAGAAACAGAAGGAAAACTACCAAACTCATTCTATGAGGCCAATATTACATTGATTCACAAACCAGGTAAAGACTTCATCAAAAAGGAGAATTGCAGACCGATAACCCTGATGAATATGGATTTCAAAATTCTCAACAAGATTCTAGATAATAGGATTAAACAGTACATTAAAAGGATTATCCATCATGACCAAGTGAGATTCATCACTGGGATGCAAGTGTGGTTCAAATATACAAATCACTCAGTGTGATAGATAATTTCAACAATAAAAGAATCAAGAACCATATGAGCCTCTCAATAGATGCAGAAAAACTATTTGACAAAATACAGCATCCTTTCCTGATTAAAACACTTCAGAATGTAGGGATAGAGCGCACATTCCTCAATTTCATAAAAACCATCAATGAAAAGCCTACAGCGAATGTCATTCTCAATGGGGGAACAGCTGGAAGCCTTTCCCTTAAGATCAGGAACACGATAAAGATGCACACTCTTGCCACTACTATTCAACATAGTACTAGAAGTCCTTGCAACAGCAATCAGACAACAAAAATGGATCAAAGTATCCAAATCGGCAAAGAAGAAGTCAAAATGTCTCTCTTCGCAGATGACATGACACTCTATATGGAAAACCCAAAGAATCCACCCCCAAACTACTAGACGTTACAGAGCAAATCAGTAATGTCACGGGACACAAAACGAGTGCTCAGAAATCAGTTGCATTTCTAGACAGGAACAATGAGACTGAAGAAAGAAAAATTAGGGAATCCATCCCATTTACAATAGCACCAAACATCATACGTTACCTTGGAATTAACTTAACCGGAGACGTAAAGGATCTATATTCTAGAAACTATAAATCACTCTTGAAAGACATTGAGGAAGACACGAAAAGATGGAAAAATATTCCATGCTCATGGATTGGAAGAATTAACATAGTTAAAATGTCCATGCTACCCAGAGCAATCTACACTTTCAATGTCATCCCGATCAAAATACCAATGACATTTTTCAAAGAACTGGAACAAACAGCCCTTAAATTTGTGTAGAACCAGAAAAGGCCCCGAATCGCCAAGGAACTGTTCAAAAGGAAAAACAAAGCTGGGGGCATCACGTTGCTGGATTTCAAGCTGTAGGACAAAGCTGTGATCACACAGCACGATACTGGCACAAAAACAGACACATAGACCAATGGAACAGAATAGAGAACCCAGAAATGGACCCTTGGCTCTTTGGGCCAAGTCAGGAAAAAAANTTGATAAAGCAGGAAAAAACATCCGGTGGAAAAAAGACAGTCTCTTCAATAAATGGTGCTGGGAAAATTGGACAGCTACATGCAAAAGAATGAAACTTGACCACTCTCTCACACCATACACAAAAATAAACTCCAAATGGATGAAAGACCTCAATGTGAGACAGGAATCCATCAAAATCCTAGAGGAGAGTATAGGCAGCAACCTCTACGACATCAGCCACAGCAAACAATTTCATGACACATCTCCAAAGGCAAGAGAAACAAAAGAAAAAAATGAACTTGTGGGACTTCATCAAGATAAAATCTTCTGCACAGCCAAGGAAACAGTCAAAAAAAGTAAGAGGGAGCCCACGGAATGAGAGAAGTTATTTGCAAATGACACTACAGGTAGAAGACTGGTATCCAAGATCTACAAAGAACTTCTCAAACTGAATACACAAGAAACAAATAAATCAAAAAATGGGCAGATATGAACAGACACTTTTCCAATGAAGACATAAAAATTGCTAACAGACACATGAAAAAATGTTCAACATTAGCCATCAGGGAAATTCAAATCAAAACCACACTGAGATACCACCTTATGCCAGTTAGAATTGGAAAAATTGACAAGGCAAGAAACAACAATTGCTGGAGAGGATTTGGAGAAAGGGGATCCCTCCTACGTTGTTGGTGGGAGTGAAAGTTGGTACAGCCACTCTGGAAAACAGTGTGGAGGTCCCATAAAAAGTGAAAAATTGAGCTACCCTATGATCCCGCCATTGCACTACTGGGTATTTACCCCAAAGATACAGACATAGTGAAGAGAAGGGCCATATGCACCCCAATGTTCATAGCAGCATTGTCCACAATAGCTAAATCATGGAAGGAGCCGAGATGCCCTTCAACAGACGACTGGATTAAGAAGTTGTGATCTATGAAATTATTAAAATTATGAGTGAATAGGGAGATGTCACGACCAACAACATTGAAATTGGAAGGATTATTAGAAATTTTTATCAACAGCTATATGATAAGAAACTAAGCAACCTGGAAGAGATGGAGGCCTTCCTGGAAACCTATAAACTACCAAGACTGAAACAGGAAGA